>NW_008752147.1:211534-219715 GCF_000715545.1 Opisthorchis viverrini | reverse complement strand
GAACACTTAAGTCTGCCATTATTTCACTTTCTCCTACTACTTTTGGGGAATTGGACGGTGGGATTGATAATTTTCAAATGCAATACAGGAGCGCAATCCATTCCGTTACTGGGAAGAGTCCCGCGCTCTATTTAAATATACGTACGAAACTCAATTCTCACACACTGCCTACTGCTTCTTCAGGGCTTTTGGCATTGACTCCGATCCAAGCCTTTGGGCACTACTGCTTTCTGTTGCACTCTTGATGTTTACGCAGTACGTGCGCACCTAGCCATTTAGGAGCTAGCTGACTGGAAAATCAAATGAAACATTCAGAACCAGCTCAAAGAACACCAGCCGCACGGTTTGACATTGGATATTGTGAACCACTGAGGCAAAAGTGTAAAGAGTTACCCAAAGCCGGAACTGTTCTCTGTGGTACAATCCAACCAATCTCATCCGAACACTGGATCTTTGGTAGTACGGTTGATTTGCTGGAGGCCCGGCGACTGATTCCCTTCGGTTAAAACTGCAACTCATTCTGGTGCGTCCTCTGTTGCCACGTAAATACGAATGTTCTTGCAGACCAAGGACATTGATTGACCCGAAATAGGAGATGCGAAAACTTGCACAGACTGTTGACTGGTCCTCGGAAGCCACTTGTCAACGAAAATATCAGGGACTAAAACGGGTCTTCAAACAGCAATTCACTTGTCCACCTTCCAACTCAAAGTCTGAATGTCGGTTTTCAGAAGAAAGCTCAACAATGAGTACGAAACCCACTTCAGCGTGTCTGAGTGTCGGCATCAGGTAACATTGTATTCCTGACCTCAACCATCTTCTACCTGGTTGGTTTGAAGATGATGGTGAATACTAGCTTTTCTGCTTTCATCGGGTGCAAAGAGACCATTGCAGTCAGTTGGGTGATTCGATAATAGTGTTTATATTCAAAAAGACTACTCATTGAATGTGGCAATCTCAGAGATGTTAGTTTGACTGCCATTATAACAAGGCTTCTGGCCTTATTGTTTCTTCGTCGTCTTACGGCGGCATGTGAAATCTCGACCCGTGAGCATCAAGCGAGTTTTCGACCTGGTAAGGGCTGCATAGACCGCATGTTAACAGTCCGTCAGGCATTAGAGCAGACCCTTATGTACACACTACCCATAATATCGGTGTCCTTGATTTCAAGTTTTCATTCGAAATTATCGATCGTTCAGTGCTGCTAACCCCACCTGATCAACAGGGTGGGCTCCATATATTCACATACTTTTGGACGTGTGGGAATGTATGGTTGGCTATCCAAAATCCCCCTACAAAATGTGAGGTCTGACGAGGAACCCACGCTCTCATTTTGTGTTCAAATTCACCATTGATGAAATAATGAGGCGAACACTGAAAGGTCTTCAAAACCACTAGGGGGAACCTTGTCATGCAGTAGCAAGCAGATGACATCGCTTTCATCTCTGAAAACCAGAGCGAAGCACAAGCTGTGTTGAAAATCCGGACCATCGTTATACCATCTTTTGGTATGCGCCTTGTAACTTCAAATTGCAACGTCACACTTCAGTACGTGCCGTCCACTAGCAGACCCATATTAATTCATGGAGAATCACTGGAGGTAGTGAATGATATTATACATCCCAGTGACTTTATCATCTCTGAGGGAAGTGTCTGATGAAATCAATGTCCGAACAAACTATGCTAATTTGGGTCACGTGTGGCGTCAAAACGTCATATCACTGAGCCTCACCGGTGGTGTGTATCAGCTTACGTTCAGCTGTAGCAACATTTTTGTGCCCAGCTGCCATGCCACCCGAAGGAAACAGGTTACAGTAAGAGCTGTTTTGTTGTATGGTTGAGAAACAAAGCCTCTGTAGACAGATGATGTGAAGCATCTTAAGATTGTTTAACGCCAACGCCTCGAAAGCGTTTCTGTTGTCGGAGTCAATGAATCTGAAACGTGGTAATTCGAAAGCTGGTATTTGGGTATTTCACACAGACCCTTCAATTACGCTGGATCAGCCATGTACTATGCATGCCGAAATATCGCTCATTGAGACGAGTGTTATTCCCCGTTTCTCCTTCAGAGCAGTGCATGCGGCTTGGTATACAACGCATGATTTGGCAGAAAGGTGTAAAATGGGGGTGATGGAACGGGTCCCGCATTATTCCTCCTGCAAGTGGCCGCAGACATAATAAGGAATGATGGCTGATCGAAGTCAGTGACGATCAGGCTGCCGTTTTCTTTCTAGATTGTTCAAATGATCACTTAGACATGTATCCACCTCGGAATGCCTGCTAAAGGCAGCATCACTTCGTCTACTTCACCGACTCTTCTATCTTTTTTCATTCTTATTCTAATAGCGGGCGATGCACCAGGGTAAGGATGATTTTATCGGCTACAACAGAATGTCGTAATTTACGATGCTGCTTGTTCTCATACGACGATTTAGACAATCTTAAGCGGCAGCCCACTGATACTCATGAAATGAATATGGCCTTCGCTGTGGAGTACCAATTAGAAAATGCCAACTGACCAGTAACAGACTATTGAACTGGGAAGCATAACTCCCACATGCATGTTATCTACAAAAACTGAATATCCATCTTCTGTTGAACGCGTCTTCTTGAATTTCCCAGATATTCATTGACTGTTGCTCAAATCCAAGCAAATGCTACGACTCCACAAAATTCCGCAACAGATCTCCCTTTTCAAAAGGCGCACAGGGAATTTACAAGAATAAACCATACTACTCGCATGCCTCCCCACCAGTAGTATCACCGTTACACCCATACCAAATCTTTCGACACAAAAATGCAAAACGTTCGAGACATCCAGAGAGAGCAATGCATATCCAGAAAACGTTACAAAACACCGCAATTTTTGAACACATAAACTGCAGGAATAACCAGAATGTCTCCTGGTGAAGCTTTGCCAGTTCCGATCACTTATCTACCCTGAATTGTATCGGAGTTGGGTTGGCTTTTTCTGCATGTACGACACATTAGAGCTCTACTACCTTACAGCTAATCGATATTAATGGATCAGAATAAATCTGTTGCTAGTTCTTGGATCACATGCAGAGTGAGTGACTGTAATGATATAACATCTGAGTTTGAAACCATCCGGCGCCCAACGCTCGTTGAAAGGGCTTCTAACGCTGTGACATACGAGAAGAAACGCCACAGCAACGTCTCACGTGGCATGCGGTTTTGCGCGCTTGCAGTGAAATCGTTTAAATTTCGATTAGAGTTAACAACACCTACGATTTCCGATCAAGCACTTGTTTTGCCATGATGCCACTTTTCCACGGAATAACGCCGGGTGAGGTATTCAGTGGGAAATTTACACAGTGTCGGTGGTTTTTGTGGCTAACTTCGCCAAAAGTGGCGTGAACATTGCTCAGTGGATACGATGACTTGATCCCTTATGTGGACTACAATGAAAATTACGAATATACCGTCGTGCCTTGGTCAGGAGTTAGGCCGCGTGACTCAAAGTGTGGCATTTAGTGCGTCAGCTGACTGATATCTATGCCTGGATGAAATAATAACGTTGCACGGTGCTGACGAAGATACCCATATGTGTAGTATGATTATAATACGGCTGCGCATCAACCTACTGCGCAGCGGAACAATCATGTGAAACAGAGCCGTGCGATTGTGCCCCCACATCTGAATCACGTCCGATTTCATCATGTGCCGGAGAAAGGTCAAATAGGGACACAGAAAGTTCACACCCACTCCATGGCCAAGGCACTCCGTACACAAACGCACAGACGGCCATCTATGATCAACCGAGAACCAGTGTGGGCGTGTGAGAGACACACTGGTTGGTTGACAGCGGATCGACCATCAAATGCGGTGACAAGTGAATCATATATATAGAAGTTTGTAATTGCGTTAATACACAGTTCCTTCAGTCTTGTGACTATAACCCAGTAGCGTCAGGGCAGGTGAAGAGATACAACAGATTTGAACAGAAATGTGATTTGCCTTGTTTTGAGATGTTTGTATAAAAGTTTTGCGGGAAATGGCGGATTTATTCGTCGCATGTGACACCTAACATTCTGTATATGATAATCTTACCGTTGTTTTGAAGAGATAACAACAAATGCACAATGTATTCATGCCAGAATCAACGTGATGGAAACTACGTTTCTTATGAAACTTCTCTTGCTTTATTGTATCGGTTGTATAAGTGAGAAATCCCTCTTACACTGCGCTACAAATTATATACTATACACTCAATTTAAACGTGCCTCCATCACGACCATCTCCAGTAGACGACAGACAACTGGCACGCGCTGACCAGCAACCTGTAAAGTCTGAGCTACCAATTTTGTACCCGTCGATGTCTTTCACACCCAGGAGCCCGGAATCGATAGTATAGATATCGATACCTTACTTTACTTAAAATGTCAATTTTGTGAAATCCTAGTGAGATGTTTTGAACTGATAACTCTTGGTGTGCCTGACTTCTGTGAACGAATAATTTCAAGTGTCAAGTGATGGGATTCTCACAGGGCCCGTTTGAGGAAACTAAACTGTTAACATGATGGCCTAAAGCTAGTGATATGGTGATAAATGGTATATTTTGGCCCTCTTTGAATTTGATGCAATAGACGGAAGAACAAAAGTAAACGCAGATGATGAGCACAACGTCTTTTGCGCTTTTGTCGGTGTTGTGCGCAGCAGCTAACACTGCTCCAACTAATGACACAATACACCGCACAACTCAGCAAAGTATTACTCTAAGTCATTAATGTTGTAGCTTGATGTGATCACACGTGACTTGGAAAACTAAAAATAAGTGGAATTTCCGTTTTAACAAGATTTATCTTAGTAAAACACGTAGGAGTTTACAACGAAAACGTGTTAGGGGAACTACCCAAATAGAGAATCCCTTGATTTTTGTAGTTCTAAAGAGATGATGCATAATGAAGACGTGGCTGACCATAATTAAGAGATGCTGGTCTAACGATGATTGATGACGTTCTATGACGGTGTCTTAGCTATCCAGCTAGTTGTGAAGCATGAAGCAAGGTGAAGCAGCTAACGTGGCTGCTTCTACCCAACTTTCTTCCATCTACATTAACACCCAGTACCCGAAGTGATATCAGATCAACTGGAAAACACAACGTGACTCGTCCACGCATCCCTGGCCCACACCATCAACTAATTGGATCCGCCGTAGCCGGTACCAATTGTTTCAACACCCTCCATGTCATGGAAATGCACCTCCTGGTTATTACCACCACGTGTGTCCAAAAAGTACGTGATCAATTCAAAGGCCAACCTTCGGCTTGGGTTTTCTCGTTGCATGCATCAGGGCGTGGATATTTTTTGCCACTTGTTGTCGGTCAAAATATCAGTATCACTAGTAATCTGACATTCAGACTGATGCGGTCTTCCAGGTTGACATACGGCGGATAAATGTGCGACGAAGATCTCAAGTGATGTGAGGGAACATTATACTTAGAAGCCTGTTACAATTTATTGCTCAATGTCACCTCGAGAGGGACGCCAGAACAACTACAACCCTTTCGGGAACAATCAAAGTATGCAATCATGCCGCACAGACGTTTGAACATCGGGCGGGATGAGTGGAGACGCTGGGAATACACTCGACAAAAATTTCGTAGCCTCCATGTTCGTCTGGAGATTGCGGGAAGTGGGATTTTCCGATCGATGGCAACCTAAAACGCCAAGTACACACTGGACTCATCAGGCAATGTAAACCGAAATCCGTCTATTTGTTGAAATGCGTAGGTTCCAAAGCATGACGTTCTCATATTCGACAGATCAGTACAAGTACTGACAGAACAGGCTGATTGCGGAATAGATACACACACATACGACATTACGAACAAGGGTACCCAAAACTAAGGCGATTCATTTGATCTCACGGAAAGTGTCCACAAGAGGAGGTTATGACATTGAGCAAGCTTTCAGTTAGTATGTTGAAAGTGTCCCTGCACCATGCGGTTGTTAGGCTGGCATACAGGTTTCCCAATGGAATAGTTCACCTAAGGTTTCATTTTTCCCATTTCTGCTCAGACCTCATTTTCGTCTGCGCTCACCGACGGGTTTATCAAAAATATTATCCCCGCAATGAGACTGTCTGCAGTTCATCGAAGCAACTGTCACCCACGAAAGGACGATTTAGTACATCTAGGCCACTTCCGACTGTTTACCCTAAACTGCAATCCCGTTTCCCCCCTTCTCCCCTTTTCCTTCCCTCTATTACTTTCCATCCTACAATTGCTGCTCGTCGACGTGTCTTATATCTCATCGTTTCCCTTCCAAAACCATAAAATTCTTTCATTACACATTAGGTCTCCCTGTTTGCTTGTGAACGATGCATATTTTTAAACATTGTACGTTTGAATTTCTAAAGGGATTTAAGGAGATTTCGTATAAGTATATAACTTCATAAGGGAAACTACTCACAAGGTTACTGAAAACTCTTTGACATAACCATCAGCAATCTTGTGAGCATTTTCCTTTATGAGAATATACTACAATTCCCGAATATCGTGCCACCTGAAACATGAGGTGGCTTGTGTGTAGAATATCATAAATGAGAGATTCAGTTGAGCCTCTCGTGAAAACCATATTGATTTGCAAATGAGCGTATTTCTCGAAAGTATATATAACTTGTTTTCTTCTTCAAAGCATGGGAAATTGAGCTCCACACAGGAAGAACTGATTTCAATTTTGCAACACCAGCAAGCAAATGTTGGAGAGTATGAGTTGAGCTTGGTCTTTTGTAAAACCTTAACAAACTGGGAATTTTAACCCAACTGAAATGAAGAAGTCTTTCGATACCTCGGTTACGAACAGTATATTTGGGTCTCATTACGGTACGTAATCTGGTTCCACTTTTAAATCGTGGTTTGGACAATGGGAAAACATTTTTTCGGAGGCCATCTGCGGAATCGGACGATGGATTGTTCACTACATATCGGGTGTTCTACACATACTGATAGACATCTCATTACATCCCGTGGATGTGACACACTTTTTCGTGCACTAGTGTGCTCGCAATTGACAGAATGCCCCCTGTCATGAATATCCAAACATCAGTAGCCGAATTTCAATAAGAGTTTGCAACGGTTGCTGTGCTGCGTTGTTACGGACCCGAGGAAAAATGTGTGCTCTCAGGACACAGTAGCGTAGAGTCTTAGGGTGGCCATTTTCGAAATCCTTTGAGAAATAGTCTTTAGTTTTCAAGAAAAACCTAACTTGATATAATGGTAACTTCCTTATTCGTCTGCTTACTCCGTCCATGTACTTGTGCCCTCGTATTTTTCTGCTCATTCGTAAACCCCATTCACATTGCAGCCCGCTTCGATACTGGTTTATCAACATACCTGAATGTATTGGTTTCATTGGCCTACTTACTTATACATATGCGCGCCACTTCTCCCAGACCTGCCTCCGATTGTTCAATCGCAAAAGGTAAAAGTTTTACAGTGCGCAATTTTTTCGGATTGAAAAGGGAATTCATGCTGCAGAAAGCGTTCATATGATAGAGGATTCCCGAAATTCGCTCTTCAAAAACACGTGATTTGGCGTTCCCAGCTGCGTTTGGTAAAATTTTTGAGTCGAAAAATTGATAGCCAAAGATCAACATGTTTTCTGGCAATCAGCAAAGTGCGCACATTCAAAAGTGCATCTCAGTGACGTCTATACAGGGCTGACTTAAACCGTCACAATTTGTCGTGCGTTGACTTATGACGTTTATTCAGACATGAGTATTTGGCATGGATATCGCTTCATGGTAGATGTGCACTCAACATTTCTAGTTCAACAGTTAACCACCAGAACGAAGGATTCTATTTCAACTTTCCCTGACTTCCATTCAGTACCCGGCTAACAGAAGGTATGTATGGTAATCTCGTGTCGAACCCAAGATTGAATTTCCTCGAATTGGACATCTCCAATCTCAGACATGATTTTTGGTTAATTTGTTACGTAGTCTATTCCATGCACTCAACCCTACTCGTGGTTTGCGGAACGAGATGCTGTCTCAGCACGTGAAACGCAGTTGAACCTCTTTGTATGAAACCAGTTCACGTTAGCTGTCGAGATTTGCTTGAATTTAAGCCACTTGTAAGCAGCATTATTACGGTTGTAATCAAATAACTAGGTTATTAAAATTTATTTTCTAAAAAAACTTTACTGATGTTTGAA
>NW_008752147.1:198974-211230 GCF_000715545.1 Opisthorchis viverrini | reverse complement strand
TCAGTAGCCGAATTTCAATAAGAGTTTGCAACGGTTGCTGTGCTGCGTTGTTACGGACCCGAGGAAAAATGTGTGCTCTCAGGACACAGTAGCGTAGAGTCTTAGGGTGGCCATTTTCGAAATCCTTTGAGAAATAGTCTTTAGTTTTCAAGAAAAACCTAACTTGATATAATGGTAACTTTCTTATTCGTCTGCTTACTCCGTCCATGTACTTGTGCTCTCATATTTTTCTGCTCATTCGTAAACCCCATTCACATTGCAGCCCGCTTCGATACTGGTTTATCAACATACGTGAATGTATTGATTTCATTGGCCTACTTACTTATACATATGCGCGCCACTTCTCCCAGACCTGCCTCCGATTGTTCAATCGCAAAAGGTAAAAGTTTTACAGTGCGCAATTTTTTCGGATTGAAAAGGGAATTCATGCTGCAGAAAGCGTTCATATGATAGAGGATTCCCGAAATTCGCTCTTCAAAAACACGTGATTTGGCGTTCCCAGCTGCGTTTGGTAAAATTTTTGAGTCGAAAAATTGATAGCCAAAGATCAACATGTTTTCTGGCAATCAGCAAAGTGCGCACATTCAAAAGTGCATCTCAGTGACGTCTATACAGGGTGACTTAAACCGTCACAATTTGTCGTGCGTTGACTTATGACGTTTATTCAGACATGAGTATTTGGCATGGATATCGCTTCATGGTAGATGTGCACTCAACATTTCTAGTTCAACAGTTAACCACCAGAACGAAGGATTCTATTTCAACTTTCCCTGACTTCCATTCAGTACCCGGCTAACAGAAGGTATGTATGGTAATCTCGTGTCGAACCCAAGATTGAATTTCCTCGAATTGGACATCTCCAATCTCAGACATGATTTTTGGTTAATTTGTTACGTAGTCTATTCCATGCACTCAACCCTTCTCGTGGTTTGCGGAACGAGATGCTGCCTCAGCAGGTGAAACGCAGTTGAACGTCTTTGTATGAAACCACTTCACGTTAGCTGTTGAGATTTGCTTGAATTTAAGCCACCCGTAAGCAGCATTATTACAAGCGTACTCAAATAACTAGGTTATTAAAATTTATTTTCTAAAAAAACTTTACTGACGTTTGAAACCACCTAATAATGATATATTTCTAATGATCACATCTATTTCAGGTCGTTTTAACATAGCAAGCTATCCGTCTCAGAATGATTACTTGGAAAAAAAACCAAGAACAGCGTCACTACAACCGCAAAGCTGCGTTGATCAACGCATTTGGACATCTTTGCTTAGTCAGAAGAACAGTGATCGTTTGAACAAACGCTGTTGTACAGATTCAGTACAGATGTTTAGCGTAACTCAACTATTCCGTTGTCAAAGACAAGGCGAACAGAAAAAAGGGGCAGTCGCTATTGCTCTTAGGTAAGATTAACTGACAGTGAAAAACATGCTAGATATTTCGACGAATTAAAATATCTGTCTCGTTGTGGAAAAATTAACTGATATCTCCTCAGGCTGTAGCACATTTTATGTGACGTGTGGCAATGGTTGAATTAGTCGAGCTGAATGGCGCATGACAAAATAGGTTTACTACCCAGCAAGAGCGTCAGAAGTTGGCTGAGTTCACTTACTTATAAATGCGGTTGGATTGATCGAGGATTTACACCCCCAGAACTTGTGGAAAGCTAACGCCCTAAGAAGACGTCACACAAGCAACGGTATTACTATTTGTGTGGCTGCTGCCCTTGTCGTTTGTCTTTCACTAGCTATATTAAGCACAAAGATCCATTGATGCAACGAAACTGACTTGTTCGACCCTAAATGCTCTTGAATTGCTGCACTACATTTGGTTAACTGGTCTCCCAGTTTCCATATTGTGAATGCGACTGTACGGGGCACATAACATGTGCGGAGTGAAGCCTAAAGATTTTACAAGGCGCATGCATGCACAGGGTGGTTGGTTCCAAAGTACCGACTCAGCATTCGCTTTGGAGGGGCACGTCTTGGGTCCTGTATCATATTCGTGACGATTAGCACTTGGAGGGGCACGTCTTGGGTCCTGTATCAGATTCGTGACGATTAACACACACTTTGGATGTGTTGCCAAACGAAAACATATCCCTAGTGTACCCCAGGGGCACCTGCTTGCGTGTGGTTCAAATAAGGGTGATTTGTTACGCTGATCACTGTGTGGCCGGTTAGTTTGCCCCGGTAATGGATGAAAACGTTTTAGTTCGATGTGCTGTATTCGACGGCGTAATAAATAGACCAGAGTTGATGCCCACACTACGTCCGTGTAGTTGTGCGCGCCAAAAGTGCTTAACGTTTAGTGAGTTTGTTCTGTCCAACCACGTTTAGATGTAGGTGTGGACACTGACGCTCCGACAAATAGGGCAACCTGACAACCGATGAACTGCCATGGAGAAAGGATGCAAACTCTTTTAACTTTGTATGTTTGGCTCCGGTTACTGTGAATTAATTTAGCAAAACTGGGCACAAAGCAGTAAAACAGCTTCAAACCTGCTTAAGTTCCTGGGAATTAAACGTCCTAAAAACTGAATTTTGTGTACGTTGAACTAAATGAATTGATGACTGATGCCACACGATCGTGGATGAGGGGGTTTGCAAGAACAAGTTGGAGAGTTCACCCACAATCACTGGATTTGCATAACTTGTATTAAGTTTGTGATTGCCAATCGAGCTCAAGGGTACCGATGAATATAGTCCGAGATCAGCGGAATACACTCGTTCTCAAACAAATTTGGTTCTTCGAAAGATTCACTTAGAGCGAGCTAAATCTCTCGTTAGTGATGTTTCCAAGTTTCTTATCTTTCGTTACGAAGGAATTTTATGTCAAGGGGTGGAAATCTAGGCTGCATTAGCACTACGTTTCTGCGGGGGATTTACTGGTCGGCAATACTTTTGCGTTAAACTGTTCAGTGACAGTGAACGAACTGAAGGTCAACGTGGGAATAAGGCGTGGAGGTTTGGATGAGCGATATTTTCGGAGAATTTTTGTGACAGAATATCAACTGTATGTTTGAGCACCAAAACGCGACCCAATGACAGGAATCATTCACTCAATTCATGACATGTCCTGTGTAAGATCTGACGATCTCTTATTTCTTTAGGTTTTACGTTTGGTTGAAAATGTTCCGCGCATTTAAAATGTTTTTGTTACATATGAGGTGGTTTGTGTTTTCAATCGGATTTCACCGGATTTCCGGTTATCCGGCCAGATGAGACAAGTATAGAGTTGGCACCCCATTATGTCATCACTGGGGATTTTCACTTTGCGCAGCAAACAGAGATGGCTATGGATGCTGTGAAAGTTTGTCACGTGTATCATTAACATCCTCGCCTATGCTGCGCTGTGCTATCATTCCCTTGGGTCCAAGTAGCTCCGTGTGATCGGGCGTTCCGATTTTGTCACTGGGTTGATCTCTTTGCTTGAGGCGTTCTCTCAAATGGAATAGCTAGATGCGGAATACTCGAGGTTTGAGATCGTGGCGGAAATTCGCATTATAGTACCGAGCTCACGTAGTGTGCTCTCGCAATTGGAGTGTCACATTCGAGTTTTGACTGTTGGTGCTAATCTCAACATGGCCTAGTCGGCAACCAATCGTACTAAACGTTTTTCCACGGCTTTGCTCACGCAATGAACTAATGGGAAAATTAAAAAATTAAAAATAAATAAAAATAAAAAAAATTAAAAAAAATAAATAAATTAAATCAATCGTTATAATGGCTTGATAACCAGAATGTGCTGCTGTCCTGCAAACGTTAAAGCAAAGGAATGTGAGAAAGAATTTACATGCCGCTCACGTCCTGCAAAATAGCTCCATTTGACCGATCCAAATGTCTAACCACTCAACGAAACAGGTAATATACCTAAAGATGCTGCATTATAAATGTCACAATACCGTCAAAATCAAACGAGCAATTCACAGACCAATACTTGTGTGAATATGAAGCCAAGCGAGGATACCAAGCTCAAATAATCAAAGCGAATTATGATTGCATGCCAGACCTTGAATGCGCATGTTGAACAACATAAGAAGGAGCGTTCCATGCGAGTGGGAAAGTCTTATGCGACTATGGAAAAATGTGGCTCAGTATACTAAGTAGCCAACTGTTTGTGTACAGGGTACAAAATTCACATAATTACGTTTATCTGGGATCCCGGCTGGCGTTTGGAATCGCAGAACCTATCAGTTTCTTATTGAGCCCTATGGATACAAATGATTATGATAACAAAGGGAACGCATAATTCTAAACGGGCTAACGAAACTAATGCAGCGAATTTCAAATGTCAGAACTTTACCAGTGGATTTTTTGGATCAACAGGTCATTCACAGACTGAGGTTTTCAGAATTTCTTGGATTTACGGATCACAATAATACATGCTCTTGTTGCGATCACAGTCAGAGTTGTTTTATTAGACTGGCTACCTACGAACGAGACTTAGTCTTCAGTTTGGGTTCAGTTTTTCATTCAGCATAAGGAAAGCTTCAGATGTTATGCTGAGGACCCTGGTGTTTGCTTCAATAGTTAATTGTTAGGCTGAAGATTAACAATTAGCAAGCATAGCAGGGATATCTGTGGTGCGCCCAAACCGTCATTTGGTATTGGAGCGCAGGCCGCCGTAAAATATTTGCGGGACTTGGATGAACCTCTTTGGACGATTCGCCTAAGAACTGTGTAGTTCAAGACACAGCAACTCAAATAAAAACGCCGCTTAACCTCTCGAACGCATTTAGGATTGCACTAGATTATACTATACATATATATCATATTATACACGTACATTATATATTATAAGTATATATGCTAGATTATACTGGTAATTTATTTCAAAAGGATGAGGAGTGGGGCTGATAAACGCACAGATTAGCTAACTGGGGAGCCTCGCAAACGCTACCGGAACGCACTAGACCTAAATGTTCCGTAACATCTTTTCCAAGGGAGGTGACTGTTGAGGATTATAGATATATTTGAAGTCAGATGTTACGGAAACTGTGGAGCACCACGACTTGACGTCAGAGTTTACTCCCACTTCCGCAGGTAATCCAAGCATTTTCTACACAGAGCTTGAAAATTCTTCAACTTGATTTGCAGAATTCACCAGTCGCCATTGTCGCAGTTTTGATGGACCTTTGCGGAAGATGTTTTTTTATTACTGTGGCAAGGTTCAAATGTTTGAATGTATCCCATCCAAGTTTAGTTCAGTGCTCAGAGAGTGCACGCAACAGTTTCACAGTTTCGTGATTACTAGAAAGAATATTAAACCGTTTTCAGTACAAATCCATTTGAGCACATCGATAGCAGCAATTTTCTCCACTTTTCTTTATATTGCACAAAAGCCTGTCATGATGAAAGCAGTCGGAACGGCGTCATTTTGCCTTCTATGAATTCAAGAGACCACGTGAATTCCTTACGTAATGAGAAGTGTTTTGATATCCCGTTCTTCAAATCAAGGTCGATACTTTTGCGTCCAACCACAAAACGTCTCCATTCGTTTATGCTGAAGCAATATAAATGCCTGAGTAAAGAGGCAGCCATAGTAACGTGACTCACTGTTAGAAAAGCGAAAATATGTTCTTCCTGCTGCTGGCTTTTTATGTAGTTGGATTATATGTCACCTCTGGTAAGCCATTTTGTCTTTTTGCGTTCAAGTGAGGCGGCTCAACTGCCTTTGTTGCTCCGTAGCTATCCCAGAAATCTGTTATACAATAGCGTAGTATTCCCAAATATGCTAGGTTTTAAATTTGGGATTGTAAACATACTGAAGACTAAGAAAACATTTGACCTGCATAATTAATGTTTGACAAAAATTAAAGTATATACAGGCGATTTTGGGCCATCAGACTTGTGGGTGATGTTTAGCCACAAATGATCCGTTAATCAATTAGGCAACAAAGTTATTTTTCTCCTTTCATCTCGCCAAGTAGATGTGTTTTTAAAAGCTAGGGTGCAGCTACATAAGTGAAATATGTAGAACCCATTATCGGGGTGATGTGATTTACAAAGTTTGGCAATAGAGATAAACAAAAACCTACTTTTTATGGCGATTCACTAAACCACTGCCCCTTACCCAACTTTTTCGTTCATATTATTGATTTTACACATACATTTAGCCATCCTTCACATGTCCTTTACAGCTGAACCACTGAAAAGTGAGTCATCACATCTCTTATTCCTTCTCGGATGTCGAGAATTTTTGACAAAATTCTACAAAGGTAATGCTAAGTTTTTCAGCCCATCGGCAAGAAACAGGCTGCTCATGGGTTCATTGCGTTCTTTTACTTGCATCCATGCAAGTTGCGCAACGACCTGGAGTGTCATGGCACAAATATAGCATTTGGGGAAGAATGTACTACATATGTAATTCAGTTATATCATTGAGCTGGAATTGCTATCTTTGAAAGGGCTACACGTTTTATTCGAGTTCAACGGATTTTACCACGACCAGTTACACATGACCCACCTTCACTTACAAGGATGCGATTAACTACCACGCATGTGACGTCATATTATTGATTCATAGGTCCGTCTAGTCCCTATTGGTAGAATTCAATATTCACGTTTTATTCGAGTTCAACGGATTTTACTACGACCAATTACACATGACCCACCTTCACTTACAAGGTTGCGATTAACTACCACGCGTGTGACGTCATATTATTGATTCATAGGTTCGTCTAGTACTTATTCGTAGAATTCAACATGTTGGACACGTTTTGATGTGGGATTTTGGACACATATAAGACCTACAATGACGCAGCTTGCGAAACACAGACCACCAATTCTGAGCTGCGCTCACTGCCATGAAGAGTGAAACAATAACGCCAGAGATGCCGCAAATCAAGAGGATACACTGGGCTTTTCCGCATAATCATACAAGGCGAACATGATTTTTCAAACGTGCATTTTGTCACTAATATAATTAGAAGTCAGCAGTAGTGTAATCATCTTTTATTCAACATTAAATAAGTAATTAAATAAATACGAGTAAGATCACCGAAGTCGTTTATGTTCTAAATAAGACAGTTGTCGCTTACGATTCCTTGTAACTTTCAGGACTGGAATGCGGTGAAGTATTGGAAGGAGAATCGGGCGAGTTCCGGTCGCCAGGTTACCCTGTCGCTTATCCAGACAACCTCAACTGTACATGGACAATTTACAAGCCCCGTGGGCTGAGCGTACTAGTTTTTCCGACGTTTGAAGTAACCCCCAAAATTTGCCTGCTACGTGAATTGCGAATGCTTATAATTTTGTGCATATATTTTCGTGTGGTCGAATATTAGCTACTGGGTTTAAAAAGTAGTCTTTATATGACAATCAGATTGGGGACAATTAACGTCAGGGATGTTTGTCTGCTGAGGTCACTGAAACGAAAATTGTGGCAGGCGCGTACATCGTTCTACACTCCCGTTATGACTCATGATGGCAGTTTGACTAGCTGATATTCAAACGTAATTTGATGGTGTCCGACATCCTTGGCTGAAAATTAACCACAATAATGCGACATATATTTTGGAGAGCGTTTGAATTTCTAAGGCACATCGCAGAAACACAATGGATAGTTTTCACTCCAAGGAAGAGCTTTCACTACAGCTCAGTTACTGATAGATTCCAGATGTGTCTTGCATGCAGAACTACAGCTTTGTTGTGTACGTGCAAACTACTTGAGACCTTGGTCCCCCTTCACGTTGATAAACTTAAATAAACCTTCCGAGAATATGACAAGCAGTACAGGGCTGATCAATAAAATAGAAAGTATTCGAAGCTGGAATTTATAACCTTAAAATAAGGGCCATCTGTGCTGAGGTAAGCTTTCATTTTCGTGCAACATGAAACCAAATAAGCAACACACTTGGCAAGCAATTAGAAAACAGCCCTTTAACGACCGAATTAATCCAGACAATAAGCGAAATACCAAATTATGAGTACAGAATCAAGGATGTGAAATTGTTGCTTGTTGAGCAGTTTATCCAAGCGTCCAAGAGGGATATACAAAACTTGTAAGAAATGCACCTCTGGGTATACTTAAAAAAATGGAAGTTCAGTCCAGCCGCAACAGTGAACCATGCGAAAATATTTCATCAGGGTACGTGCAAAATAATATTCAGCTAGCCCGATGCATTAAGCAGTGGATAAACAAAATTTTACACAGGCATTTTTCTTTAATATTGAATGATTTTAATAAGTCCGATTGAAGGATAATACCATATTTGTGTTCGTTGGTTCTAATTTTTCGCACGTTTTGCTACACACATGTGAGAAAACTCAGTATGCAGTCGATCGTTAGAAAACATAAACAATATAGAAGAACAAACAGATGTTGACAGAAGTGAACATGTTGTAGATTATTGATTACCTGTAATGCCACAATTGGTGACGATAGAATGATTGTCAATTCTCCTATGCGTTTCTTTCAAAAACAGGTTGAAGAATCGTATACTGGTGAAAGGTGCGAATATGATTTTGTCCATATTACCATTGGAACTGGCGATGACCAGGTGATCCACGGACCTTTTTGTGGGTTCGAACCACCAGCTCCGATTGTTTTTCACAAGCAAGTCACAATTCAATTTATTTCGGATGGAATTCGTGCATTCCAAGGATTTGAAGCGGTATTCCTTCTAGGTGAGGTCCGATATCTGCATTTGGGTGCAAAATTTGCGCGTTTACAAAAGAAGGAAACTTACTGTTAACGGCGAGCGTTTGTTGATGAACACAAGACATGGGACATAAAAATGAACCCCTCATTTTCACAGAAGTTTTCGAAAAACCTCGTCACGCTTGACCTCCCTAATAAAATTACTCAAACTCCTCCTGGGTCCGCCGGCAGGTTGGAAAAATGCAATAAATTGTAAGAAGACCAAGCGATAATCCTTAAAGTCGCGGAGCAAAACTATTTCCCAAGACAGTTTGGGGGTAGCCTTTTCAAAGCAACCGCATATGTAGGCTGTAAAAACAGTTTTCTACCCATTTGATTGGACATCAGCAAGCTGTAGCTCTGTTTATTATTATTTATTATTATTATTTATTTTAGCTCTATTTACTATATACTAAATGTACCTATATAATTCATCTAATCTACCGTAAAACTTATGTTGGCTCCATCAAACGGACGTGGGGAGAAAAGCGATCCAATCACAGCAAACACTCGACTGCATTTTATCTTTATTGATCCATTCGGATAAGATTTTCAAGTTTTTGGTCGCCTTCTAAGTCACCATGTTTTATACGGAACAGGCATCGATTCATTTCTTTCACCTTGCACAGCAAAATTGTGTTCACACGTTAGAAGAAAGTAGTAAAATTGACAGTTATGAGTAACAGGTGAAAAATCGCTCCGGTAAGAAGACAACAGGGGGTTGAGTGTTAGACGTCACTGAACAACGTTGGTGAAATGCTTCTTGTGTTGAAAAATGAAGTTTCTGGAAGGACTTAAAAGCAAGTGTAATGCAGCTAACAAAGCGCCTTGATGGTTCACAATGAGAACACAACTTTAAGATGACAATTCCACAAGCATTATGAATGTCAGCCCTAGCTTTAAAATCCATTTCAATATATTTCCTAATAATCTTAAAACTGCCTTTGCATATTCAAACATTTTGAATTTTCCTGTGCATTTAACGTTTCAGTTAAAACCTACCCACCCAACCCGCCAAGAATTGGTAAGATTTGATGGTAGAAAACTATGCTCTTTTTAAGAAAAAAGGCTTTGTATCACATTTTGGAGAATGCACATTGCTGATAAACCAACTGCGTTAACTTTCGCGTAGTGAATCTCAGAACCGGAAACCGTGTTTATCTCCGTAGTACTGTGCACAAGCATATTTTCGACTGCTTCAGATTAGATGATTCCTATATGGATTGTCACTTTTTGCTGATCAATTAGGCTCTTGGGAGAATATAAATGCTTGTTTTCGAAATTTTGAACGCAAAAAAGCTGGAAACATCAGTCATCAATTATTACAGACTCCATGCGCTGCTATAAACGTTCGTCACGGGTTTCTTGAATCCCGAACATTTTTCAGAACGCACAGCGAAGAGGAAACCAGAAATTTCAACCCAGAATAGTAAGTTTTGTGTGAGAAATGTTATTCAAATAATCTGCAAGTTGACATATGAGGCTACGATCTCTGACATTTCATGCCGTTTATACTGGAATTATACCCACTACGTAGTCCACCGACATGTTTTCATTTTCCAGGTGACGAAACTACTTACTTGATTTCTTTTACGTGGATTAACCTACAGGTCATTCATGTTTCTATGCAATTAATGAGCGAGGGCTCAGTGATTGCCGCACTAAACAAAACTTCTGAATAATATGAAAAAACACGATATTGATGTGAAAACACCCTGACTGCATATGAGGAATGGTATGAAAGATGGTGGGATGCGGAGCGGAGAAAATTTGACAGTTTTCCGCATTTTGCAGGCTAAACAAACATTGATTAAATACACTTTTCTGAAAACTTGCAACACAATGCCTACCCTATTATGGTATTTGAAAGTCAACTGAGAAATTGGGTTGATGAAAATCCCGTGAGAACCTTGACATGTCTTAGGATATTGTATTTGTGTACATCGGTGCAGGTGTTTTCTACATCTTTATTATTGACTTTTTATAATTTATATTTAATCTGTAAAATCATCAAATAAGCAGCACTCAAAATTTCATCAAAACATAGGCTTTGTATTTAGCTACGTGTCACTCAAATGGGCATCAAATTATGTGGGCGCAATTGATAAAACCTGATACTACTTGTAGAGAAGAAGAAAGAGAGAAAGCATTAAAAAAGAAAAAAATAGTACAAAGATGTACATGTATCGCGATATCTCGAATATTGTAGCGACCAAGACATGAAGTGGCCTGAAGCAGCACATTCACTTGCCTGAAAATTTTACAAATGAGAGATTCACCTGAGTTCCAGGTGAGTCTCTCGAAAAACGAAATTAGTTTGCAAATGGGTGTATATTCGCGAGAAATATTATATCTTTCATAAGAACAAGTGAAGTGAATTTTCCGAAAATATTTAGCAAACGCAGCGCACCCGTCATGTGGGAAACAAGGATGTTCCGGTTGGTTTAGGCCAGTATATTCAAGATGAGGAACGCATGAAATGGGCACGCTTTATCAGCCAAAGAAAGCTCAGTCGGGCACTCATAAAGTCTCTTTGAGTAGCCGCAAAATGTCCCAGTTTGGACAATGCGTGAGTAAACACTGCGAGTTTTCATATTTGGAAACAGCGGAGTCACAGTTAATCTTAGTGCTATCACGAAATGGTGAATTAGGTGTGGTTGTTCGCCTGTCTTTGAAAGTTTGCTGCACGGTTGGGAACTAATACGTAATCCACGAACGCTCTTTCGGAATTAAATGGGCTGGCTGTTACAGTAAACTTAGTTTTACGCCTTCTAAGAGGGTAGATCGTGCTCCCCAAACGGTGGTGACTTGAATATACATTGTTTTACTCGGATAACAATTATGCGTTTGACCGTGCTCTGTTAAAACAGCGTAGGAATGATGTAACGTTACGCAGAGGGCTTAAAAATGCTGCGCATACAAACCCCTGGTAAATCCATGTTCAAAGCACTAGTTACCAAAATAAGTAGACTTGGCAACTACTCATCATTAAGCTATAGCAAGAAATCTTGGAATGCAAAGGCGCTCTCGGAATGTAGTCATTGCCACTAATTATTATTTCCGCGGTATGTTGATAATCAAAACGCACCTTCCACTTGTATATCAAAAAAGATTTTGTTATGTTCCCAAAAGAAGGAATCTTACTATCCCCCTGAGATACATGGTTACTGAACGTTGTGCATCGCTTGACTGGTTGAGGGAAAAATAAGTTTGCAAAATTGCAAGAATTTTGGCAGGGCCAAAAGGGGGTAATCCGACAGTACATTTGATTAGGCCTTAGCACGGGGCTTATTCGAATGAAAGCCCCCAGTAACCTTAACTGCACTGATGTATCTGAAGTTGTGACGCACCCGTTGATCGATTACTGATTGGTCATTCGATTCACGTGAATGCGTCAGCACGAGCATGGCACTACGATACTCAATGTCAGTCCGCACTAAACTGTGTCCATTGATTAAGACATTCGTTAGCTGTATATATGTCCCGAAAGAGCGACCCTCCGTGATTATTTTGTTTTGTTGACTGCATTTACAAACAAATATAATGTTTCAGTGACAAATAAATGAAAATATTACTCCAAGAAACAAAATCTCCGAAGAATTTTGTTCCTCA
>NW_008752147.1:185704-198814 GCF_000715545.1 Opisthorchis viverrini | reverse complement strand
AGAGGTGTGAGTTAGCGCTTCGATAACTTTGGGGTAGGGTAAAAATTGGGAATTTGACTGGTCATTAGGAACATGGTATTCAGCAAAAAAATCATGTAGAGGCCAACCATCCAATCGTACAAATGAAGACTTTATCTGATGGGTTAATCACTCTATAATAAACAGCGACGGTGAAGCGTATAGCTACCGTCGCAAAGCGACGTTAAATTGGGGTTCATCGGTATGTCAGTTTAACTTGAAAAGTAGACCGCGGCACTGCTCCGAGCGAATCAGCTTTGAACATATTTCAGTAAAGAAACGAAACTTGCTGGCAGTCTTCAGTGAATCAGCCTTTTGAAAAGGTAAGAAATCATATCACACTCTAAATCCTTGGAAAATCAGGCCCCAACCCACATGCATGTAATATAAGGACATTTATTGTCTCTGTGGTGCCATCAAAATACCTGAAGTTGAGTTGACCTGTTTTACAAATACCTAACGTTTCAGAGATAATTTTCGTTGACGTCACTGCGCTTATTGTCTGCTGACGTGGTACGCCATGTTAGTCGATCAGCTGGCTATTGATTTTTACCACCAATTTCGACAGATGACTTACAGACATTTTATCGCCATTGGCTAGCGCATCGTTGGCGTGCTGTTGGATGTGACTCAGGCAAACCCATGAAAAGTTACAATACCATAATTCCATATGCACCGCCAGCTTTATTTTGCTCCAAAGTGCTGATATGCTTACGTGTTATGAGCAGTTGTAGCTTACATTTGGCCAATTACATTCTCCAATGTACATTTTCTATTTTTTCACTTCCATTCTCATGGCCCTGTTGGGTTTAAATACTATATATATATATAGTATTTAAACCCAACAGGGCCATGAGAATGGAAGTGAAAAAATAGAAAATGTACATTGGAGAATGTAATTGGCCAAATGTAAGCTACAACTGCTCATAACACGTAAGCATATCAGCACTTTGGAGCAAAATAAAGCTGGCGGTGCATATGGAATTATGGTATTGTAACTTTTCATGGGTTTGCCTGAGTCACATCCAACAGCACGCCAACGATGCGCTAGCCAATGGCGATAAAATGTCTGTAAGTCATCTGTCGAAATTGGTGGTAAAAATCAATAGCCAGCTGATCGACTAACATGGCGTACCACGTCAGCAGACAATAAGCGCAGTGACGTCAACGAAAATTATCTCTGAAACGTTAGGTATTTGTAAAACAGGTCAACTCAACTTCAGGTATTTTGATGGCACCACAGAGACAATAAATGTCCTTATATTACATGCATGTGGGTTGGGGCCTGATTTTCCAAGGATTTAGAGTGTGATATGATTTCTTACCTTTTCAAAAGGCTGATTCACTGAAGACTGCCAGCAAGTTTCGTTTCTTTACTGAAATATGTTCAGGGCTGATTCGCTCGGAGCAGTGCCGCGGTCTACTTTTCAAGTTAAACTGACATACCGATGAACCCCAATTTAACGTCGCTTTGCGACGGTAGCTATACGCTTCACCACTGCTGTTTATTATATCTGGTATAATTCTTCGTGTGCAATGATAAATATACTCAGGTACAAACATATAGTGTGTAACCCGGCAAACCGCAATTCACCACGGAAGTAAAACTAAAGTTGACATCTTCAATTACTTTCATTTGATTTGATTATACCACGCCTTAAATCAAATTACGCCTTAACTGGTTTACAAACTCGGTTTCTCAGGCAGTACAACAACCTGTACGGGTATAATATCACTAAAAATGCTACTCCTAACGGTCTTTCATAAGTTATAAACGAATCTTCTACCTCGTGTGTAGGCTCATTTTCGCCACCCTTTCTTTAACACCGTTACAATGCGCTTTGCAGCTGGTATGCCAGTAGGTAAGTTACCGACCGCATAAGACGCATCTGATTCCTCTAATTTTTCGATGAATTAAGGGAGCAAATTTTTGTGAGACCCTCTTTGAGAAACAATCTCCCTGACATAAGTCCTCCAGCATTCGCAACTTTGCGGGATTGTGCATCCTTCATCAGTGGACGCAATTCATGTCTTGTTGGTCTTCATTATGAAGTGGAATCAGTTGTTTCACAAAATCGCACATATTTCTTTTTCAAAATGAACGATTCCACAAAAATACACTGCACCGGGTTCTGTGCCTGATACTATAAACTTGTAAAGTAACTGGTATAATTAAGAAAGCATCATTTTTAAACAACAAACGCACTGCGTTTTCATCGGCATCTTTCCAACCTTTCACGTAACCCGTAGATATTCCCATTGCATAAAGAAGCACTCTATTTGCAGGAAATCATTTGGTCGGGAGCCAGATTTGTTTGATATCTGACTGTGAATTACCATCTTTTCAAATTCCAGATCTCAAGTGTGGCGAAGTACTGGACGGGTATTCTGGACAGTTTCATTCGCCAGGTTACCCCGAAAGTTATTTCGATAACCTCAACTGTACATGGAAGATTCGGAAGCCACGTGGCTTGAGCGAACTGAAATTTGTGTCCTTTGATGTAAGCTTCCAACTTCACTCGTTATGCCAAATTTAGATGGCTGATAATTCATACATTCAAACACCAGTAACCGGTGAGATTATATCAGAAAGGAGAAAAACATACATTCTATAAGGCCATAACTCTGGGACAGTTTAAAATTATGAAAAAGTGTATTTTCAAAGAGCCGCGGTGCCTCAGTTTAGACGATATACAAGCCACAATCGGCTGTTATTGGATAACCTTGTATCGCCAATTTGTCGCTTGTCGGTAGTGCAATACATTCCTAGATGTTTTGTCGACTGGTCCAGTGTTTAGTAACAGTGCCCGTAATTTTCATTTCGCATTAAAGTTTAAAGCAGTCTAAATCATTCGCAAGCGCAAGGGTAGAGAACTTGCATTCAGTTCGTTTATGCAAGTTAATTTCTGCTCGCATCACATAGTGTTTACTTTCGCGAGCTCATAAATTTTCCACCTAATTATTTCAGTCACAACTTCATGTGGGATAAGGCTTCTTATATTTACCACAGGGCGAGTAAGTTGATTACAGTGTCTGCGGATAACCCTGCCTTATCACAGTAGGGGATCCCTGGAATTGAGAGTTTACAAACTTGAACTGTATAAGGTCTGTTATGATACAGGAAATAGGCGCACAACACTGAGAAATCAAACCATTCACATCGAAATAAAGTTGAATACTGTATTCCGCAGCCTCAGGCGTTGCAGATAACGAGAGATGGGCAACCATATGGTCAAATTAAAGTTAACGAAAAAAATATGTGAACCTCTGGCGAATTTCGGAGACGGTACGCAGACGTTTACTAGGCCTAAATGGAGTAATGTATTGATCAAATGTCAATTGAAATTCGCGTACTAAACTCCCACGTTATACGTTGTGACAATAGAATGCTTCCCAATGGTCGTATACGTTTCTTCCATGAACAGGTTGAAGAATCGTACACCGGTGAAAGGTGTGAATACGACTTTGTCCATATTACTGTTGGAACTGGGGATGACAAGTTGGTTCACGGACCCTTTTGTGGTTTCGATCCTCCTGACCCAATTGTTTTCCGACAAAATGTCACGATTAAATTCATTTCGGACAGCATCCGGACATTTAAAGGCTTTAAAGCTGTTTTTCGTCCAGGTGAGTTTTGACATCATTTGAATTCGCAAACAAAACGGCACGGGTGCTCTTTACCATGTAACCACGCACACAGCAAAATTTATTGTTTGTTCAACATGGAACAACTGTTGAAATATCACATTATACCGGTTCAAATGAATACAAAAATAGTGAGTCTGAACAATGCGACCTGCAAACTACACAGTTCACGAAAATTTGAAATAAATCTTTCAGGGACAGCATTTGTCGATTAACTTCGCTTTAACATTGCTCATATACGTGTGTTCTCACCATATATTTCCACCAAACGTTCGGCTAAATGATGCCAATGTGCCATCTGAGTCGTTGGTCTGCTATTTCAAAGCTAGCGTTTCTAGCATGAGCAATACCAATGTTGTTGCGGAGCTTTGGAGTTGGGTGGCCTAACCGGATCGCTGGTCCTGTTATGCGTGATTGTTATCGTGATTCGTTCTGTAGCTGGGCCACCGGCAGAGCAGCTGAAAGAATTTAGGCAGCACTGCCGGGCTCAAATGGCTCCTAAACACCTATAGGATTAAAACTCTCGTTCCTCACCGCACGTTTTGTACATTGTCTGCTGGATCTGCCTTGGTGGGCCAATCTAAATCTTGTGCGGCTCAGTTGTGTGACGGTGAATTATTGTCTAAAATCTAATCGCGGCATCGTTCTCTGACGCTGCAAACCCACCTGTGTGGCATCAGTTGTGAGGACTTCTTTAAACGTTCTTAGCCTCTCCATTGTCTTGCGGTGTTCGGCGGTTCCATAGAATGGTTGACGCCGTTGGAAAATCTGCTCTGGATGATGCTCAATTTACTAGCGGAAAACTTCGCAAAGTTTCTTCTGTCTCCTTGCCTAATTCGACGGGTGTTTGGTCTTGCCGTTCGACTGTGGATGGAGTGGCGGACAGCGAACCTGACAATTTGTTCCAGACCGCGATATTGTGAAGAGACTGGCCGCCTCGCGAGAAAACTGGGGTCTGAGATAAGCGTCCATTCGCGTAAATTTTAGCCGCATGCAGTAAGCGTCGGTTTAGGCCCTAAATATCGGATCAGAAACTGAACCTGTGTATCAGATGTGAAGAGTAGATGAGGGTCGCTTGGTAGATACCAATAGAGTGGGCAGGTTTCACAGGCGACCCAGCAGATTCATCCCAATGGTAGCGTTTGTCGTTGAATTTAAAACTACCTGACTTTTTTTAACGAATTGTGCTTGTCAATACAGACAAACTTCATGACCTTACGCTTATGGTTCCAATTTCGTTTGCATGAGGCTTGGACCTCTGCGGGGTAGAAAGATTGTGGAGACACAGACCCAGACACTCAGATTCATCTTAAATGTGAAATCAGTGGGATTTCAATATTCCATAGGCTTTTCAACGTAATTTATCAACTGATTTGTGTATTTACTCGCGACACGGAATTCAGACTCTTGAAAATAACCCAACCATGCTCGGAATCTCCTGGGACCCTCAAACTCTAGCAAAATCCGGCAAGCCTCTAAGCCAGCCCAAGCAATCAATTTGCCAACGGCCTGGATATATAGAGCAAGGGGCCTTTCAACTGTTAAGTTCGCTTCTGAGGAATGAAGTCAATGCATTCTTATTAGTTATCCCTTTTCTGACACCAAAGTTCCGGACTAAGAGACAGCAGTTAGCTATGACTAATAATTAACCAGCACGTTGTGGAAATGCGAACATGCTGCAAATGGACTGAGTATTTTAAATGCGCATAATCCTAAACCTTTTTCGACAAGCAGGTTCAGTTGAAAACAGATTTTCAAGTAATAATTCTGCATTTTTCAGGTTTGCGGACCCAAAAATGCAATTTAGACCATTCCTCTGATCCACTTAAACAAATCTAAACACCGTCACCGTGTTTGATGTTGCATCAGCTGATTGGACTGGGATCTCACAGGAAGCGGTAAGATGAGGCAGAAACACACACACGTACACATACACATAGCACTTGCAAACAAACAGAGAACAGATGATGGACCATTATTGTGTATGTGATTAGGCGATGTGAAATGGTTAGTTCTGGTCGTTGGCTTGTTCGCTTAGCTAGGCAATCTGGTTGCAAACGTTTCATCACCAATCGAGGTGACCTCATCAGTGCGTAGTTGTGCGTAGCGGTATGTTAGTGGTTGATGATGTCACCTTGATTGGTGATGAAACGTTTGCAACCAAATTGCCCAGCTCAGCGAACAAGCCAACGACCATCTACGCTACCTGAGCTAGCGACATTCTCCTCTATAGAAAACTCACAGTTCTGTCGGTAGTCCAAATAGCTACCGCATGCTAAACACAAATTCTAACGTTTTACAGATTTTTTTTAGAAAACTGCGCCTATTCGATGACACGTGAATTCCTTTGTATCACGAATATGGAAGGTTTTTTAATACCATTTCAGTGAAAAAATTCGGCCGGCGTGAGGCTCCATGAACCGGTAAGATTTGTTTTTAACGAACCGTGCACTGCCCAAAATACTCCACCCAGAATCGTCGTTCGTTTTGTTTATTTTATGTTGCGCGCCCTCATTTTCATAAATCCTGTCGTGCTTCACAAAATGCTGGGTCTTTTACGCCTATGGGATTTATTATTCAAAATTGAACTTGTTCTCCTGTTTTCAATCAACTGTTACACGGTCGACCTATGTTTGAATCGTTGTAACTGTAGTTTCACCCAAGTTGTAATCTGCGACCAACAGACTGCACTGCGAAAGCCAAAACAACACCGCCTTGGGAATTTAGAGGATTATGCAACTCCCTGTGATAGGAGAGGATATTCCCACCAATGTTTCCATTGAACAAAATTGACGCCATACAAATAAACTGAGTAACAAGCAAGCAATCTCCTGAGAGGCATTTAGATCATTATATGAAAATGTTTTCTTATGATAAGGGTAGAAGCCAATAATTTGAGGACATTCACACATCAGTGTCTGCAGCAAACAAAACTAACTATTAGGCCACAAGATTGTGGGTGTCTATCTCAAGTAAAGCCCATCGTGTGGTCCCTGATAACTGGTCCTTCTGGAAATCTACCTCAATGTCAATGAAAATTGCCGAGTAGTTCTCACCTTTTCGAGATTTTGTGTTTTTACTCCGAGTAGTAGATATTTTCCTTCTTTATTACCTGATAACTTGTATTTATTCAAATTGGCTGAAATAGTCGAACGAAAAATGCATGGAACAGCTAAAAACGTTGGCTTTTTGTTCAAACCATACGATAGTCCGGAGCTGTTTACTAAAAAGGTCTTTTATTTTGCCGGCATGATCTGCAGGAGCTTTCAATACACCGACAAGTCTAAAACACTATTTTGTTCTTCGGAGATAACCGAAGATCAGATTTAACACTCTATCATACGCAAATGATACTTCAGCAATGTTCTCCAATTCTGGCTGAAAAAACGTATTCTGGGCGCAGGGTTCGACCAGATAAACCGAGAAATATGAATCGGTAGTGTTACGGGTAATGTGTCACTGATAGTAGATAAGCTGACAGAATGTACAGGTTGTAACGTCAACCAATGTTACAAGCAAATTTAAGTGGCCATTAAACATTTTACATTAAAGAGACATGAATTTTTCTCTATGCAGCCAAACTGTTATTTGGTAAGTGAAGTTGCTCATTCAGTATGATTGCACACTACAAGAAACAAATTTTGCCGACAGAGTTCTAGTTTAGCCGATGAACAAATGGCTGTTTAACGTTACCTCTTTTTGGTTGTCTAGTTAACTTATCCTATCAGTATCCTCTACGTATTATATTTTAAAGACAGGAAGCAGGTGTAGGGGGATGGTGACCATTCGGCAAAATAATATATCATCAATGGTCCGTAGAAGTGTCTGGCGAAACTTTATGTTTGCGCGTGAATTCAACCTGAATTAGACGTCACCAGTTTGTTGGATGTTCAGAATTCTCCAAATTTTTATGCCACAATAAGAAGTTTCTGGCGAAACTCTATGTTTGCGCGTGAATTCAACCTGAATTAGACGTCACCAGTTTGTTAGATGTTCAGAACCCTCCAAATTGTTATGCCACAATAAAATGCGTGTGTGAGCACCAGCCTTATTTGGCCCGCTTCGCTAATGGGGCAAAAGTAGACAAACGTAAAAATATCTTTCTAGTTATTTTGAAAGTGACTGCTAGCAGCAGCTATATACCAAACGATGGTCACTTTTTCTAACAGAGCTTCAGTCAAACTTAGGATTTCTAGCCTATGTGATAAAGGCAGCCGGGCAATCGAATTTTACTGCCGCCGATTACTTATATGGGTAGAAACTTCTGAAAGGTTTTCACAAACAGGACGTCACTGAAATATACGAAAGAGTACGATGACAACATGAAAAACACATATAAATTNTGTTGAGCGTTTAGAAGATTGTAGTTCACTGCTCCAGAGACGGCGATAACAGACAATCTTTGGAGAAACCGAAGAACGTAAACATCGAACAGGACAAAATAGTGGCCTCATTTTGTGCGATCTAACCATTCCTGGCTCTAGACCACGATTCCGTCAAGACAACTGTGTTTGACAGCAGCTGCGTGTCAACTGGATTGCCGGAGAAAGAAGACTTTTGTTGATTACTCGTCTTACCCGATCACACATTTTAGGTTCAACGGACAACTACGGGGAGTACCAATGGGTTCGTGAAAATTACAAAAATTTCTGTTGTCCGACAAATTTCAAAACGTGGATCCACTACGTGGACGACGATCTCACTATCACCAAATATACCCAACTGCAACGAGTAAGCTAAACACTAAACAACGATTTCGATGACATCAGATTCGCAATCAAAGAATAAAACGGCGCATAACTTTCATTTCTGTACGTTATTATCAGCAGATTTCCGAACTGACCGTTCCAAACTGAGATCCTCAGAAAGCCGGCGAAAACTGAACAAATCCTAAACTTCGACAGTATCTATTCAAATTGTCACAAACATAAGTGGTTTTTGAATATTTTTCAATCGCATTGTGACCAACTGATGGGCAAAAAAAAAGAAAAACGTTTATAGAAATTGAAGCAGAGAAATTGATATCCAAGGCTTTTTATATGGAAGTCACTGGAAACGTCAATATGATTGGTGCAAGAGCACAAAATGGAAACAAACAGTTTACACTCCCAACAATCAAGAACGCTGCTGAATTAATGGCAGGGCTCTTACGACGACACAATACGACGGTTGCTTACAAACCTCCGAGGAAAATTCTGAAGACATAAGCAATACCAGTGGAGAAATTAGATCCAATGTAGACGAACAATGACATATGAAGAATCCAATGCAAGGAGTGAGATTTCCAAAAACTAGAAGGAAGTGCTCCTCCAGAATGCATGATCAGAAGCTTGCAACTAAAAGGCAAGATCAACTTTTCTGCAGCTCCGTACACAACGATCAGGGAGGACACGAGTTTGACTGAATCTAATTTCGCATACTGGCTGACGTAGGAGAGGAGAACGTGAATTTATGAAGGTGGTTTTCAAATGAAAATTTCACAAATGTTCCTATTATCCAACCGCTAAGAACGAGAGAACGCCACAGCCACAGATCTCTGAGTTGTGAATGCGATCACACGGTGAACTCATAAGTGGTACAGAAAAGCCCCAATAAACGAGCAACTCAACGTGCTAAATGAACTAACGGAAGTACCAAATAAACGGGCGGAAACAGTAGCGCTAATCGTTACAATGGGGAATATAATGCTGTGAAACCAACCAATCAATCTCATGAAGATCAGACCTCAACGTAACTCAAACCAAGAAGAGGGCCAATCAAAGCCAAGTAAGAAACGGCCAGAAAGAAGGTTTTGGGATAACCAATTAACTCACACAAACGCAGACTACGGCAAAAGGAATATCAGAAACGGGCAAAAGGTTCACATAAAATGCTATATAAAGCGGGATGGAAAAGAGGTCGTACCCACTAAACTGCGCATTGGCGATGTCCCCACGTATGTTGACGAAAAGTTCGCAAGTCATTTGCCGAAATCAGTATATCGACCAACAGCCACATGACCAGCAATCAGTAAACTCAAACACTCAAAGCGGAGTTTGGTCCACTGTGTCACATAACACCGATCCAAACTCTGGGAAAAAGGAGTTCCTATTTCGCGAAACCTGTCACTAACAGGAAAACCCATGTCACCGTGTAATACTATAGGAAACTTCTCCAATGCATCAGCAATCAAATATTCGCCAGCGGTCTATTATAGCTAAGCACTGCATGGCACTCAATTTGCGCTGGTTACATATAGATGATCCTTCAATTGACGGGGACTGAAAAACGACATCAATCAAATATTCGCCAGCGGTCTATTATACCTAAGCACTGCATGGCACTCACTTTGCGCTGGTTACATATGGATGATTCTTCAACTGACGGGCCTGAAAAACGACACTTGAACTGGTAGTGCATTTCGCAGAACTAATCACGAGTGATCTGAATGCTTTCAAATCAAACCACGAAGATCGAGGCTATTGCATAGCGGTATAATATAGATATGGGCTTGGCTAATAGTGTAACGAAGAAGGCCTTCGCTGCGGAGTTGTTTATTAGGGAACAGTTACAGACTATTGGACAGGGAAGCGGAACTCCAACATGCATCTTGTTTGCAAAACCAAAAATCCTTCTTCTCCTTGAACGCGTCTTCCCAAACTTTCCTGGATCTTTATTCGCTGCTAATCGAATGCAAGCAGATGCTATAGAGCTACTCCACAAAGTCCGTAATAGATTTCACTTTTGAAGAGACACAGAGTGGATTTACGAGAGAATGTACTACTCGTATGCCTCCAATCAGCAGTATCACTGATACAATAGTAGTCAACAAAGTAAAGTAACTGATGTATTTGGCAGACTGTCTTCTGCGAATCAAGGAAACTTACTGCTCACTCGCCACTGTTGTATAGCAGGCAGAAATCTCAGTGTAGTTCGTGGATGCGCAGCCTCAGTCACAGTGTTGCTTTGCAAAATGTTAATCATTTACTACAGGGACAGGTGGGGTACAAATACAACAATAATTCCTTTATTTCCGACTGCAGGTGTGGCGGTTGACGTCGAGGAGGACGGTGTAAATATGACTCTGTGTATATATTCCTGGAGACTGAAAATAATATAATCACTTGGACCGTGTTTTGGCCAGACATCTGGCACTATACAATTGATGTCATGGTCACAATAATAAACAGTGAAAACCAAGAGCTATTGCTTGGGTTATTTTGCTCAATTTCGATCGGTATGTTGCCTTGTTTCAAGTTGCCGTGGATGTTTCATAACAGAGAGTCGGTAGCTTTGTAGGTTTTTTGCTGTTAAGCCGACCTGCTTATCAACTCCAGCATACGAACAAATATGAAAGCGGGATTCCGACATGAAAACAGGTGAAAACAGCTACCAAGATCTACAAGATCCTTTACAGGTACTGTGAAATCGCTCTTGCCATCTAATAACATTGCCCACAGTAGACAAAGTTCGAACGTATTTTGTGGAGCCCAGACTTTGTTTGCTTGAACAAAGCAACCTGTCTGTGAAACATGCAGATGCCTATGTATCATGCAATAGATGCTACTGTCTGAAGGACAAATGTGGAACTACACGTGGCTGGTTTTGAGACAGCTCTGTGATGAAATAACGCGAAAACAGTATAGCAGTTGCGGGACGAGAATTTGTCCAAATTATAGATTGGATGAGAGCATTTGTCCAAATTATAGATTAGCTGGATGAAAACGGTTCTCGTGAAGTTTTACGCAGTAGGTAAAAGTGGCGCCATGTTCCCGTGGGTTAGCAATTTTGGTAACGTTATGTATGAAAGTGAATTGATCTCATATAGTTGCCTCCTACGCACAATCATGGCCTCCTGATGCTGGATAGTGCAAATACCTAGAATTATTTTAGAACTACTAAACCGTTCCGATAAGAATCATACCAAGGTATTGTACGTTGTTGTCAAACAAATTAAATTAAACATGAATAAAACAGATGATGATATCAGCATTTTGAATTTTCGGGAAATCACGACTAATGCACTTTCTTGTTAATGTTCCTCTTTACACGAAATTTAAACAGCACAATTAAAATTTGAATTAAGAAAGAATAAACGAGATAAATCAATATATGTTTATTCAGTTAACCACTTTGAGTACAGTTCTCAGGAGTAGAAAGCATGGATTATTCATTTCGCCGGGCGTATAAACTACCATATGCTTTGGATGAAACCAACTCAGCCAACGTTGACCAATCTAATGCGGCAGTGATTTGAAAATCTTTGAGAGACATTAACGGTTTTACGAACATTGGGATAAATGGTAGGTAAAAGCGTAACCAGTATTTTTCATAATGCAAGAAAGAGCAGGTGACACGGATGGATATTTTGACCTGTTACATTTAGAACACAGCTTTTAGGTTTTCTTACAGGTCAGCTTGTTGGAGCTTGCACCGTTCGTGCGGGTTTTGCACGGAGACGGCAATGAACATAGACAATCTCTCTGACAAGATTCGATTTGGGGTATTCAGCGATCCACCAAGCTTTCTGGTTGTCGGGGGGTATGAATATATCAGATGTGTGGAGCAACACAAAAGTGAGCTGGTAATACAAACTTTTATTGGAAATGAGTAACATTGCGGCGTCGTCTGCCAATATAACTACGTCTTATGTCCCAAAGTAATTTCGCTTCATCATTTTACCGGGTAAAAAATCAGCACCAAGAAATTCCGTGAAACCTGTGGGCTGAATAAACGTCTAAAATGCAAAGTTCGAATGGCGCATGTCCCTTGCGTTGAGAGAGGGTCCCATTCGGGGTGGAAGAAAGCCCCCGTGATACCCTTGCGCTCGGTTGCCAAAGCACTAATTTTCTTTGTTACTTTGTGTACCTTTCACGTGCAGTGAAATGAGTACATTTGGATTAGGAAAAAACCGCATGTTTGTTGATGAAGTGCGTTTGACCACCAAGGATTACGTGTTGAATTTAGAACAGCGTTAAATGCTCTGAAGTAAGTACAAGCCTGTCTGATATGGCTTCTTAGGATTGATCACTCCTGATTCAAAGAAAAGAAACCAAAGTTTGATCTAGGTTTGGAAACAAACGAATATATTTCGTGGCGATTAGTAACCCCGGGTTACCACTGCGCATCAGGCTGGCCAGCAAATTATGCAAGAAGAAAATGTACAACTGAGGTGGTATTCCGGGAGACCGCAAAGACGTTTTTTAGAGGCAGAAGTTGTGCTGCGAGAAGTCCCCATAGTACAAGTAATTTGATGTTTGGTGTAAGGGGATATTTCAGCGGTGCACTGTTTCACACTCAGGGACGTCCACTTGTTTATATCTCTATTCCTCTGGAGGGATATTTCAGTTGGTTTTACACATTGTCGGCAAAAACGGCACTAAAATCTTTACACCACCTTTCGTTTTGCAAACGACCATAGATAGTGGGGGTGAATATTGTGTGATTCTCCAAACATGGAAGTAAACC
>NW_008752147.1:164898-185220 GCF_000715545.1 Opisthorchis viverrini | reverse complement strand
TGCTTGATTTGAAAACCGGAGAGGCGTTTGATGCACAAACATAGCTGAATTGTGGACGGCTAGAAAATAATGCACGTCGTAGGAAATTCAGCAATAATAATCGTCTCTGGGTAAGCTAGCAGACATGAATATAGCTGCACTAGTTCACGGAGTACAAACACACATATTAAGCTCCCCAATATATAAATTTAATTTGTTGACCTTATATATCTCACGGATAAGGCGTTTACGTCTAATACTCCCACGCTTTGTCTTAAATTTATAGAGAAGCATGTACACGACATATAACACACTCATGTACTAGAACCATCGAGATGAATCTTTCCTGAAATCGGTACCTTTGTACTGTTAGTTTAAAATCGCCTGCATTTTTTCGAAAACACCTATCGTCTTCACGAAACCTATCAAACCAGAGGATAGTATATCAAGGTGGTTTCGTAATCTAAATGTGTTCAAAATTGAAATTCGCTAGCCAAGCACAAAAGCTAACCAAGTGCAAAAGCAAAGCATGGCACTGTTACATCTACTTTGGACAGGTTAAGGTGATCACTCCGGCTGGTTCGTTTGTTCCTGCAATTTCAGAATACTGGGAGAAAACTTGATGCTATGCGCAGTATTCAGAAGAAGAACTGGGACCAACTGCTAGATATTTGCCTTCAGTTATTTCGGCAACCACTGGTAGCACTACCATAGTTTTGTTCCTACAGCGATGTTCCAAAACGGCCGGGTTTTGAAAATGTATTTTGCTAACTACACATGAAATGTACATAACCGCTTTATCCAGATGACTCTCTTAGCAAAAATATGTGGCTTATCGCAGTGACCAGTCTAAACCAGCAAAATAAAATAAACCAATGTGTAGAAAATGGACGGTGTGTAGTTTCCTTTACTTAGTTTATTAAATAGTGCAGATACCCAGTCCACGCTGAAAAGCCAATAAGCACTGTACAACGGTCTCAACCTTGTAGTCATTGCTGTAAGAGCCAGTCAACATATGTGACCACGTGATGTGGATCCCGAGATTGAAGAATGAGCGGTGCTACATTCTGTTCAAGTGTGAGTCAATCACACTGCTGATCAGCCTCTCGTGACCGAACGGTTAACTCCTCAAACTACTAGCCAATAAGGATGAAACAACTCTACAGTGCTTCTCGGCTTTCCAGTATGGATTTACAGAACTTATGCGCAGAAATCTCCACGAAATTCTCAAATTTCCTCACACTAACAACAGTGCAGTGTATTCGTCATAAAAACGATGTGAAAATACGAATGGGCATGTCAGCACTGTAACAGACCGAACTCAGTAACAACTGTTACTACATCATTATGAATCCAGACCCGTGTGTATTTATAGAAGAACTGTGGACTTAATATCCTCGTGTGCTTGGGATAGGTGAGTCATGTTGTTTTTGGATCAGATAATAGTGATATGATACCAGATGTGCTAACTCAGTTGCCCTTGATGGATATAGGGCTAAACCGACAAGATGCCAGCTTTTTCTGCCGCATTTACGCACCTGCTGTGCGCGGATCATGCATTACGGGGGATTGCTAGATGTCAGTGTGCAGTTTGATAACAATGAATCTGAGGACATCGGGCTTTATTTTGCCATGTCTTCTAAATATCTGTGTGAAATTTGCTGCCTCTAAAGCACCGCCGAATATCATCGTATTCCACTCGATACCAAAGCCTACAAACGTTAAAAAACAATCACCTTTCCTTCCGTTTGAAAAAGAAAAAAAGCGTGATACGTTTAGGTGGACAGTCGTTTTACGGGCATCGTAATAATGCAGGCGATCGATTGGGATGAATTCACTGCCACATCTCCCTTCCGATAAACGTTGACGAGATATACAACTAAGAGATTAAAACTTGTTCTTTGGAGACAGCTCTCCAGAACTCACAAGTTTCGGTTTATTCCACCCGTGCTTTACGAGTTTCAGATATTTAGCTTACGGAATCAAATATTTATTCCACCCGTGCTTTACGAGTTTCAGATATTTAGCTTACGGAATCAAATAACTAAAATTCGCAGACCTCCACACAGTACCAACAACCTATATGTATGACAGAGAAAAGAAGACAGCCACCCGTTGAGTGAAACACCGGTCGGAGAGCCAGGCAGCAAGTGTGATGATTTCCCATGAATGAAGGATGAGCAGTCTTTATCCTCTCTGAGAGCCAGGCAGCAAGTGTGATGATTTCCCATGAATGAAGGATGAGCAGACTTTATCCTCTCTAAGTACGAACTAAATACACTGTCGATTATTCGCTTTTGGCGTTTCGGTCATTGGTTCAATCCTGTAGCACAAGGGCCATGCATACCTGCCTGCTTGGAGTTTCATGGGGTACAGACTACTGATGTTTGCCAACAGAATGAACCTTCTGTGCAGTGAGTCTCATCTTTCCACCATACACCGCTTTCACTTTCTGCGATTATCCTTATTTTAGAAACTCAACAGGGTGTTCATCTAAAACGCTACTTGTCCTGTTGTTCGACTTTGAGCGTCAAGTCACCAGGGGCTGAGAAGCCAGTGTGAAGTGCACAAACACTTCACTTTTGTGTCACTTCGTTAGTTGCATGATGCCATTAAGTGGACTGTCAAATTCGCTTGATGAAGCAAAATAAATAAATGGGAGTAACCGATTTCAGACATCTGTTAAGGGATTTTTATATTTTTCCGAGCTCTATCCTACTTAGTTTGGTAACTATGACTATAGTCGACTCAAAAACCCGAAAAGACTACCAACTGTTTATCGAGGCTTGAATGTAAGCTATATTGTCAATAGATTTGAACAGGTCTAGGAAGGTTTGCTTCGACGTCAACTCAAACTAATTTATGCTGCAACTGGGGTCACATTGTTCACCTGGGGTGCTTAAAATAGACAAAACCCTGATGCAGTAAGGAGTACACAAAACCTGCTTCAGCTTCCTGGTTATAAAGACTCTGGAGCCGGAGCTTGAAAGGGATTATTTAAAAATATTCGCCATTCAGCTTCTATGTGTGTGCAGTTTACGTGATTCAGCCACTTTAACTGAGGATTGTCAGCAAATCGCCGTCACTTACTGAAGTTCTGTCTTAGCTTTCTGCCTGAGACTCCTCAGTGATTTGGCGATTGATACACGGGTGCAGGAAGACTCTTTAATCTTCCATTGTCACAGAGACTGTTCGTTCGGAAGCTGTCAGTTTGGGCATACTACATATGAAAAGCAGAAAATGAAAGCTTAAAACCTTTTACTATCTGGTGTGACACAAGGATAATTTTTAAAACTTAGGCCACGAAATTAAGCATGAAAAGAGGCCAAATGGTGGACCACAGGAACGAGCGGAAACAATTTAGTATAGGCTGTTTAACCAACATTAATCCTACTTCCTTACGTACATTCTTCGTGTAACTTAATAGGAAATGCGTGATGTAATCCAAATGGACAAGTTTTGAAAATAAAACAGTTAGGGGAGATTTCGATATCGTTGAGACGGCTGTACTGAAACATGTAGAGATCATGTTTTGCTAGAAACCTTTAAACTGAACTCACTGGTACAAAGAGCTGTTGGTATGTGCCTCATTGTTTCAATTGGCCCGCATCAGCCTCCACAAAACCAAGGAACATGAAACCCGGGTTAAGTCCGCCGTATTATGCTTGGGTCAAGCTTTGCCATAAATCGGGTGCATGAGCAAAACTCGGGGGTTCCCACAAGAATTAGTATTATGCGGTGAATATTAAGTCGATAGTGAATGACTGCTTCGCAATAATTTTACCCTTTAAATGAAGGTCTATAACCAGGTGATACCGAACAATATGGAGAGCTAAAAATGCACCTAAAACGATTGACATTTGGGCTAAGATGCCGTATTTGTAAACTAAAGAAAATTGTCCTACATCCGTCGGATTCACAGCGACTTCCTCAATAATTAAGGCATGAAGGGTAAACGATCTTTGCTCCGCCGCTCGCCCAGGATGTCTTGCATCAGCACGCGTAAATATGAGCAATTCCACCAGGGTTTACAGAAGGAGAGAAATATAATGATCAAAAATTTCCACCGGGTCGTTGTTTTTATTAGTATTGATTGTCCGCTGGTTTTAAGTGTCCTGTGCCTTACGAAATCCACGAACACGGGAGCGACCCAGGGGATGGGTTTGATTCAGAAAAGCACAAAGCTCTCATAATCTTTTACGTGACTACTATTTCTCCGGAGTATGTTTACCTCCGAGGGGACCTAATTCGAATAGCACTATCACCATCACCTTTTGATTTCTCGCTTGTGTCCAATACTCCGAAAGTTTTTCCAGTTTAGTTTACACTACTAAACACGCTTTCAGTAGTGAACTTTTATCAAAATTATGGATGGATCTGACCTATTTCAATGTTTGTTCATGCCTGTGAAACACGATCGCCTCGGCCCGTCCCTGATGAATGTTACGCAGTGAACGTTGCCACTCTGTTCGAGTAGATCCTGGGCGGCTGCCCATTCCGCAGAGTTCATGATAACATTTCATACAAACCAATATAAATATATTTCGTACGAGCTACTTGTTGTTAATGGCAATCGTAAGCGTACGGTTGGTATGACTGATAACAAGAGGAAGTTCTTCCCGTTGGTCTTCTGTTCGTCGGCCACTGTACATCCGCAAAACACTTGGTTATATTTCATTCCATTTCCTATGCGACACCAGCATCCATCCTGAAATTAAATTAAAAAATAAATATTATATGAGGTACCAGATGTCCCTTAGTCCAGTTAAACACTGAGCAGACCACTGCACTACGTTGGAGAAGGGTTGATTTTATGCGGTGGACGTAATAAAAACTGGCTCGGCAGAAAGGCCCCTCTCTCCTTGTTCTGTTTTCTCAATGCGGTAGTCCTGAAAGAAAATGATTCGGCAAGTGGCCCTTATTCCATTTTTGTATTATCATCTAAATTTGAATCTCGCAATGTAGTATAGTGAGGTTTACATCCAGTTGCTTACCAACTACGTTTTGATTGGACGCAAAAACCCTGATTGCGTTTACGGTAGTATGATGGTTATACCTGGTTAATTCCATATTTTTGGTAGTTAAAATATCCCATGTACCCCGAACATCCGCCTATTTCCGCTGGTCTTAATTTTTTTGTCTCTGCTACCACGATCGTCTTGCATCACGCTGTTATTAGCCACCCCTATCTGCGCGTCCCAGAAGGGCTTTAACCGGTGTCGGATTTTCGTCACTGTGCTTAATACACTTAACGTGCTACTCATAATTTAAGACTACGAAATGCGTCACGCGATGCTTGATCTTATTCCCCTGGAGTACCGTCGCCTCTGAGGGGACCTAATGCTTACTTATGCCCCGTTTGAACAAGGTTTGTCCAAGAAGTTTTTCGCCTCTGACCCAGCTAACGAACAGCGGGAATATGGTAAGAATATTTCCAAGCTCAGAGCACATAACTTCATTACGCGATTTCTTTCTCATTTCGGGTAGTTGATACGTGGAGTAACTTCCTCCGTCGGTTGTCTATGCTCGTTCTAGTACCCAGTTTAAAGCACTATTAGACGCCTAATCATGCGAGAGCTCGCGCTGGCAAACGAAATGCCGTTTGCTGAGAAGCCAACCCCAGAACGACAAGAAGAAAAGTGACCCAGAAAACTTAAGCGAAAGCCTCAATCCTGTGTACCAACCCGTGAATCCATGAATTCAACCACTGAAGGTCACTACGAGCCAGCAGCGATTCTTTAGTTTTATTTCAAGTCGACTGGCTTCATCGAGGTACCGGTCGTGCCGAACGCTCGATTGTTCTCTTTCTCTTGGTTCGCATATCTACCGTGCTTACTCACGAAATAAGCGAGTATCGTCGCTTGTACGTTCTTCCCGATGTCGTAATGCTCGCCGCATTCGGGTTGTAACATCCCAACAGTGCTTTATTGGCATGTCCCCCACAAGTTGGAAAGCAACCCATTATTATATTTGTAAATAAAGCATGGATGAACGGTTTCCAAGAAAGGTTTTGTAAAACATGGGTATACCTAAGCTACAAGTTTTAAATCATTACGTCAGTTCCCTCAGTATACTGTAGGATTTCGGTCGCGCAAATCACAGGGGCTAGAGATGCATTCGGGAGGCTCTTTTGTTTTTGAAACAGCTCCTTTCTGCTATTATTAGGCAGAGAATAGCACATTGAAAAATGGGGCTTAATTACTTAGTAGGTTGTTTGCGATCACTTTCAGTCGACTTGTCCAACAGTGAGTCACGCTTTGCTCATCGTGGGTGTTTTGGAGATATCACTTACTCAGAGGATCCGTGCAAGGGCACCGTTTCCGATTCACAGCTGCTGGTTTGGATGTGTCTGAGGTATGTCATATATCCGTCAACGCTGTAAAATTCATGTGAAATAGAGCCTTAAATTTGCGTGTGAAAGAGTAAAAAGGAGGGTGAAGACAATATGTGATGATCTTGGCCTTCATTGACTGACAAAGCTGTTGCTACCTTCGTCTTAGTTGTTGAGATAGTTGGTCGGTTGATGGTTCAGCACCACACGAAGTTCAGATAATACGGCGTCATTAAATCCCAAGGTTGGGTGTTTTTTTCTTAGCTGTGGAAAAGCATACGGAACCGATCGAATAAAAAGATTTTGGAGATTCGGCTTACGGGGTTTCAGAACATCAAAAACACAAATGTTAGAAAAATAACGTTTGTGAAGTGTGAAGCGTTTGGCAAATTGACAGGAATGGTGATGATTATTATTACAAAAGGAAGTATAATTGAAAGGACCTGGAAACCATTTATTTGTTGGGGCAACTCTTTCAGTGAGTCCGTTGGTGGGATGGAAAACGAGTGAGCGTTCAACAAAACATAAGTTGGTAGAGGTGTTGAGCTATCTAATTGGTACCCAATCAGCAGGAAATATTATTGCAACAGACTGAGCATTATTCGTGCCAAGGCGCTGGGAATCTGCAACCGCAGTGAAATTCGGGCAACAAAAGTTTATCATAATGGACCGGAAAAAGCGATTAATTTGGTCTACGCAAAAATGATGAAAGGCATGGAACCCTTATTACGAGAAGCATTTGAATAAACGAAAGCAAAATTCGGTTTTTGGGTAAAAGCCTAGCTAATACAATATCTACTTGTTGACGTTAATCTCACAGAAGAGATGAGCCTTGATTTTATAAGGCGAAGCTTGATAGGCTCAGCGCGTGCCCGTGCTGAGTAGGGACCACACAGTCAGTTGCCGTGATCAGTGAGTTACCTGGTGCAGGCTGTTCATCTTAATGCGACTCTCCAAAGCGCGCTCTGGGACGCTTTTATAGTTGAGAGTTCCACTCAAATAAAGTTCCACATCCACAACTCTGGGATCAGCATGCTAGCTGTCACAAACTTCTTCCTATCCGAGCGATACAGGGGTCTATTATTCTGTTCAAATTTCCGTCTTGCTTCCGAGCGACCTGGTCTTTCCCATTAGTATTATTGGAAATCACTTACCAACCGCTGGTGAAGTCTGAATGTTGGAAACTTGCCAGTTTATTTGGCTGGATTTCCCAACTATGTACTCGTAGATTATGCAACTGGTTTGATTCATCTCCCTATCTGAAGAAATCAGAAAACACTATGCTGGCTTGTATTGTGATCCAGCGACCTGACAACATCTAATTTCGGCAAGACGCAATTGCGAACTGCCTCTAACGGACTTGTCTTGATTGAAGAGGATGATTGTCCTTGCACTAGACAACCCCCTATATCGTTTTGATGCAATCCATCCAAGGAGCCTGAAAGTAACGTATCAAAAGCATTCACGATTATACAGATGATCTGGTGCACCTCCTCGCGTCATACTCAGACAGGTTTCCAGATACTCTACGAAGCTTGAGTTAGATTGTTTGTCGCATATGGTGAATAGGTTGTCCAAGTAAGACGTGGGACGGGCGTAACCCTCATTGAGCGTGTGCAATAAGGTGCTCCGAAAGTAGTTTCTGAGCTCCCCCATAAAGTGTCTGAGCCTCGGAGGAAATAAAATATTCACTTATGCATCGGTCCAATATGATTTGGCTGATAGGTTTTTATCAGCGATTCACCAATACGCATCCCAGAAGCGGCAATGGAATTTTGAAGCTCAGAGCGCACAACTTCATGAAGCAACAAAATTTCCGATTTCCACTGATTTTCGAGTTGCAGCTATAAACTAGCTAAAAACACAGTCCGGTACCCTTGCTCAAGTAAGCTTACTGCTCAGTGCTTAGAACTTGAAAGTCGTTGCTTCCATGTTTTTCGCCCTGTTCCATTCAGTTAAACAGGGTTCACTGAACGGTACATCTCCGACCTTGGAAGTTCGGGGAAAATCGTCCATTGTTTGTCAATGTGTGGAGGCAAAGATACTGGTCATCAGCCATTGAGTAACTGCAGTCAGTTCTGTAGTGGTTTGGCTACCAAAAAGCTACATTACCGGGAGTGAGTGGCGGAAAATTAAAAATGATATCGCCAGATTTAACGTACATTAAGAAAGAAGGTCAAATAGAGCACACCCAATCTGGAGTGTTCTCCCTCGTTGGCCCAGGTCAGCGAATAAATGATAATCCAATCATGGTTATGCAGAGGTCTTATTTTGGAAAGTTTCCACGTATAACAGATTCCGAAAATAGTCCGAAAATGTTTGATACCAGAGTTGGTAAACGACCGCTGCAAGCGCAAGCGAAATCAGAAGAGAGACTTGGAACACATGACCACGTTTGTATTGTGTGTAAATTGCAGAAATGGGCGTTGTTGTAATTTTTCTCATTCAAACAAAAGACCAAATGCGTAATGTTATAATGGGAGCAAAAGAAAGATTCAAAATGCCACATCTCCCTCACTTGCATGCCTAATCCCTTAATCTCCCTCCTGGACATGAAATTCCTTTTGTTCTGATCGTTTCCACTAGGCACCACACGTGACTCTCATTGAAGCCCAATCGCAATCCGACTCTGGTAACTTTCCCCGGCTTTCTGCTTACCGGTCAACGCCGCCGGTAATGCTCGAGTGTTTATAGATGTCCTCTGCATGCACAGCTGGCTCGTGCACCAATTGTTCCTGCCTAAGTTCATTCAACAATGAGGGGGGAATAATGATGAGCATGCGGGTGCCATTTTTACAGGATATGAGCGTACTTAATGCCCAAAGAAACGGCTTAAAGTATTTTGAGAATGCATTTTATGATGTACTACCGTTAATCACCCTAGTAGATTGACACAGATGTAAAGACAGGTGAAGTAGTTCTGTAGCGTTCGCTCACCAGTTCACCCGTTCTCATGTGGTGCATTCCAGGATCTGTCTTCGTTGCGTGCTAAGTCTGGGCTCGCAAGGATTCATTTAATCAGTATATACATGTCTGGCCTCTACAATTTGACTCAGCAGCAATCTATTTGAACACGCAGTCTTGTTAAAAAAAGTGTTTGATTGCAGTTTATTCAAATTTATTAAAACTTCAACGTACAAGAAATGTCAGGCATTGTCTCATTGAAATTAGTAAGAATCGGACATCTATCGGCTTTGGAAAACCTCATTCTCAGCATGAATGATATACTTTTGGCAGTGAGCTAATGGCGGCGCAGAGTTCCGGAGCCTGCTGAATGAGAGGGCATAAAGTTGCAGGCTTTTATGGCGATTTCGTGGATTTTTAGAATGGGATAGCTGATTCACGAAACGGAATTGTGTGGGACACGTTTCCCGGAATATAGCTCCTATGTTGACTTGCAGACTGCAGGACGTAAAGTGGAGCTATGTGTCAGTGTTTGGAAGCACCGTATTGAACCATGGTTGTTTTTGCAGAAAGAATGATAAAATTGTATGTGTAAGTTGGAAGCGCAATTGTCGCCCGGTATTCAAAGAAAACTAGTAAATGATACTTCAAACTTGTGCGGTAAATGGAAAAACTTTAGTGGAGCATTGATGTGCACACGGAAGCTGACTGGCGCCAACGTTTTACTTCTGCTTGTGAGAAGATTGAGGGTGATTGAGGGCTCATCGCCGACTGTTCCTGCAGATTCAATTTTTGTCTAATTTAGAAACACCGAATACTTTGTGCATGAGAATGTGCAAAGTTGCTTGCTTTTATATATAGTGGGTGTCCGTATCAAACCTGAGAATAGAAGCGCTCAATGAGTTGTAGAGGCTAGCTTCAACTTAACACATAAGTAATCATGTGGGTTTTTAAAACGTGCCGAATGGAATATTTCAACGGAATCGAGTGAATGGAGAACGACCCTGGACGCTTGGATAAACCTGAAGGACAACAAACAGCCTAAATTACTTCAACCGTTCTTTTGGGCGTTCAAACTTTGCTCACAATCCATTCTGCGTGTGGCTCACACTGTGCGCTTTGTGGACCTGCCACGTAATGGAACGAGGGTGATGATTAAGGCATATGAATAGTCATTCCAGGGCACAGTCGCAAATGAGCTGATCTTGCAGAGGCGCTTTATTTTCAGGTTGTCGATCCCCGATAAGCGCTTCTACTTTATGCAAATGGCAAGATATCATGACTTTCCCAGGTTGGAGTTGGACGAAGAGCCATGCCAATTTCCAATAAAAACACAATTCTCATTAAATGAAGTTCGTGTACTTGAAACTTGCGAGATTTCGCAAGGAACTGATCAGTCAGTAGTCTTGCATTATCTAGCAAGTTTGAGTATCCAGCTCTGCATTCTCACTTGTCTCGTCTATAATTTCAGGTCGACTGCTCTATGCGTTGAAGTTCAAGGAATTCAGTTTTAGGAGTTTTTGATGTCCACAAAATTTATGGCACTTATTCCATCACCCAGTTCCGCATTGCGCCAATGTTCCCGCACACAGCGAGATTGTTTTCTGAACGCAGTTTTTTCGGAATTTCAATCCCCAAAGCTTACGCTATATGTTCTCATGTGAGTTCCATATAACCAGGAATCCAATGGTGTCAGCATGTGTACTGCACTTTATTCTGGATGATCAGCTTTGGTGTATTAGGAGTGGAGTGGTCTATGGGGAATTCTAACTGTCTGCTCATCCTCCTATTTGCTTTGGGCTAATGCGTATTCAGCGACATGTCTCATCGAGCCTTGACGATCTGAAGGCCCCACGCGCCTTGAAGGTTCTTGCAGTATGTCAATATCTTATGCCAGCTATCAACATTCTGTCCAGAAGTGTACCGTGCGGTCTCCCAGAGGCTATCTGGCGTTTATTCGGGCCGCACAAGGGATTGTGGGGTGACTGTCCCTGTATGCACTTCCGCGTGCTGCGTCTCATTGCTTGGAAAGTTGCACAAATAGCTGACCACGTAAGTGCAGAGCCTGGTGTTGCCACTATCCCGATCTTTGTGGCGAAACCGAATATTTGGTTATATAATAAATGGCGCTGGAATATCACATCATGTTTTTGCTGGAGAGACAAACCTGATTGCGCTTTAATTCAGGCAGTAAATATAGCGCTTGTCCGTCTACTGACAACGGCCTAGCAACGTAAGGAATGGTGAGCTTAATATCTGGTACTAGGCTGCTGAGGATATAGAGCGAACCCGAGTAGGTGCTCAGAAATTATCCCTTAAAAATTCTTTTCCCGTTACAGATGGCGCTTTTATCTAAAATAAAATTCCGCCACCGGTGTGCCGTTGTGATGCCTAAATTAAAGCAAACGGCAGCAATGCGATTACTACCTTAAGCGGTTAGAGATTATTGGGATCCTGACTCATTTGGTAAGTGGAGTAACACTTACCTCTGTGGGAGCCTTACACTAATTTCCCAAAACTTGACGACCATTCCATTGAATGAATGAGGAAGCCACTGAAGATTGGTTCTACTGTATGACGAGCTGTTCAGTGAACGCAATTAATTTTCCCATTCTAAAATCAAAACGTCACTCAACTGTTCTGGTCTCCGTGGTGTGCAAAACACCACGCTGTTGTTTTCCGACAGGCCATCGCAAGCAGCGTTGCTATCCTGATTACTCCGAAGTAATTTCATCGTGTGCACAAGCAAGATCATCCCTATTATTGACAGTATGCGGCAAGCTTTTGTAAACTTTAGGAAGCAAATTCACCTGGAATATTTTGGGAATCACGCATGTGTGCTTCCAATCAAGGTGGTACCATTCAGTGAAGAGAATTAAAATAGTTGGTATCAGGCCACATGATCTAAACCGTTTGAATGAATGACGCTTCAGTAATCGGTATTTTATTTCAATACCTATGTACATAATTAATTTCTAGCAACCATTTTGGTGATCAAATATGCGATAATTTACGTCATCCCCGATGAAGCGCGGTAGGTAGTAGAACAAAAACGGCTATTGCACGCACGTTGTTGTTTCCCGTGAATGACTGAGAATGGTATTTAGTTCACAATTGCGTGATACAAACACTTCATCTCACCCACTTCTACATCTTGGTGATTACAAAACTTGTTGTGCTCTTAGGACCCACAATCGCAAGAGCTGACAATCCCTATCAAATTGTTCGATTGTTAGGCTCGTAGACTTGAATTGCTTTCTCCGGAATCGAATGCGCTAATCAGAGTGCCATTTGAACTGGCCTTCTCGTAAATGTGAGCCAGATATTGAAAAGCTTATATATCTCAACTTCTTTCTACTCGACATAAGCCGAGGCTTCGTGAACATTAATTCTAATGAATATACACTCATCTGCAAACTAATTTGGTTCTTTCGAGAGACTCACCTGGAACCCAGCTGAACCTCTCGTTTATGATGTTCTCAGGCAATGCTTTTTGTGTGGAATCGCAACCGCTGTGGTTGTGTCCCGTTTGATAGGCTAAGGAAGTTACATACTGCCGGGACTCAGTTTGTAGTAATGCGAATAAATTCGATTAGCGTTAATGCGAAAGACAGTTATGAATTTATGTGTATTGGTATGGCCTGGCTGGGTGGGTATCGCACCCAAACGGATCTAAGTATCAAAACTCATGTCGTCACTAGACCGGCGAGGAAACCTGGAGGTGAACAATGGCACAACCGATTGCATCACTGGAGAGGAAACCCCCTTACCGCCATACACATGGGTCCACGTAACAAGCACCCTAGTAAAACACGCAAGACTTGCCAGATTTATGGGGCTCTGATAAAATATGGAAAGACACTTAATCATCCAATGCCAAAGTACCTTCAGGCCGTGGAACTTTTAAACCCATCAGTCGGTTACAATACAAAATGCATTATTCAATGCAGATTCGAGACTATCTATAAATGAAACTCAGAGGGTGTAACTGATGAGTAGCTCTGATATGAGCTGATTGCTTGTGAATCTTGGCACCTATAGAAGAACGGCCCCGAAATACCCCGGTACGTGAAGTACAGCGGAGACCCAGGACTTATTTCAATCACAAAAATTAAGTAAAGTAAGATTCCATGATTTGGTTTGAAGGAGCATATTAAGGGTAATACAGAAATAACCAAAGAGCACAACAACTTCAAGTTTACTCTCGGAAATTTCTGTTTTTCATTGGACGCCAGGAAATTCAAGTGCGATCGGCCCAACAAGATCACGAAGACGGTGTTTGTATGTTAGAGGATAAAGATTAACACTTTGAAGTGAAGAAAACACCAGTTGCTAGTAAATCCACATTATAAGTGATCCAATCGAAAATGCAGATAATATAGGAAGCTAGAGAGAAGAAAACTGCATGAGTACTTGGGAGAGTTTAGGCAGCGCTAGCCAGAATCCAGTGGATAGTTGAAGTCGGCCAGAATAAGCCGACAAGCGGTAACCCCAATAATGCGAATAATCCACTGTGTGAGGGGCTGGGATAGTAGGCACACTAAGAGAGACGGAAGAATAATGTCTGTTTAAATGATATGCTGTCGGTTACACAGATGTTAACAGACCAACGAACAAAAATGGCCAAGCTTGTGCTATAAATCCTATAGCGTTTTATCGAGGAATACAATTAAAACAAGAGCACACAATTTTTTAACAAGGTGGGCTACAAACGAATATTGGATCACCGTGACAACGACTGACAACGTCGTTGCCTTAGTGGGATCGGCCATTGCGAGTTACTTAGAGAGACAGTTATACTAGACGTTTGGCTTGCAGTCAAAAATGTTGCTGAAACTATGCGTATAACGTTTTCTTGGGATACATGTATTTATAATATAACCGTTTCAATAAACCTAGCCTTTCTGATAGATGTGCAGTTTGAATTGCAGCCTGTACTTAACCTCATATTAGTTACCATGTTTTGGGAAACCTCGTTTCTCGCTTTCTGTCCACCACAAATTGAATAGTGCTACTGCGGTTTTCATCTGATCGCTATGTTGTGGGATTTAGGATAAGCAAATGTTTGATGACCGGCTGCTCTCTGAGTCAGCCTTCAAACCACAGGAGCAACCTGGTAGGTGTGTTTGGTCAGCTATCACTTTCCTCCCAGTAATAGACAGCTTGGTACAAAGAACTTGCAGTTTTTTCATTTCACTCTTGTCCGTCATTTAGCCTCAGATAGTTCGTTAGTTCGTCAGCTATCACTTTCCTCCCAGTAATAGAAGTACTTGCAGATTTCTCATTTCACTCTTGTCCGTCATTTAGCCTGTGATAGTTCATTAGTTTTGCTGTGAGCACAGACGGTAAGACTTGCAAGTTCAGTCCGCAGGGTGATGCGTTGTACCTTAGTAGTTCACTGTGTTTTAGTATCCAAGAGGCAACGATAACTTTGTAAATTGGACGCGTATGGACATGCTGCTTTGCCAAAGGAAACATCAGGCACTGTAAGAAATAGTGTAGCAGATAGTCTTCTCTAAATTTACTATCAGTTGATATGCCTTTGAGACAGCCGGTGATTGATTAGTCCAGGATATTGGATAATGTAATCCTGCATGGACATACCACCATGTCTAATTAATTAGTTTGGTTCTTTTAGAGAAGCATTCGTAGAACCTTAGCAGCTCTTGACGCGTCATACCTGTTTTAAGTATCGTTTGTGAGTTCCATTAGCCACGTAGTTGCCGTTGAACAACATTTAATTCGGTTCTCAACACTGCTAGTCCTGTCAGCAGACGTTGGGCACAGCAGTTCCATAGTTAATCGAAAAAAATCGTTCAGCTGTAGCACCATTTCTGTGCCTAGCTACCATGCCACACGAAGGAAGCACGAGGGCTGGGATACTGCCTGGTTGTCCAAGCCTAGACAGGGGAAGTCGAGAGGTAGAGGTCGGGCTCGAACCATGGACTTTCCGGTCAGTAAATTCGCGCTCTAACCACTTGAGCCACCTCGCCCCGGGGGGAGATGGCTCATATTTAATCAGCTGTCCCCGAAGGATCCACGCCGTGACATTGATTGCGGTTGCCAACCACATGTGCTGGCACTGCACACGAGTGGCTTGAAAATTCGGTCGCAACTATAGGTGACAGGCATGCGATTTCTGGAATAGTGTATCGTTTGTTTTAAAGCCACGCTCCAAATGCTTCAGTAGACACTATTGAAATTGCAATAGATCTCCTGACTAGTGTTCAGTTTCTTACGGATCAACACATACCCATTTTCTGGTTAGAGTTTCGGACCATCATTCTTCCGTGTCTGTGTAGGTAACGATTCTGTGGTGCATATTTTCACAGAGCTTAACGGGCTTAAATTCTCCCATGGAAGTTTATAACCTTGTATGGTAAAATTCTATGGCTAACTAAGTCGTATTAATCTTCAGGTAATAAAACGTCAACGCAAGGGGTAGTTGAATGTAGGCCACTAAAACCTGTCTACAACAGCTATTCTCATAGTACGGGAATGCAAGTGAACTGCGTGTATATTTCATGTGCACCGATGTAGGACTTTTATTAAATTTGGATATAACCATTTGGTGTACATTGGCGTCGCAAACTCGGGTAATCCAGGGAAACGCAAATGACGATTGAGAATATGGGAACTGACAAATCCATGCGCCTGCGGGCTTGCATACGAGGCCGAAATGTGGCTTCTATCCTGATCCACTTGAAACTCAATAAAGCCGTCTTAGGTCAAAGATCGAATTTCGGGCAGTAACCCATCTTTTTCGAGCGGACCTCCTGATTAAGATGAATGCAGGGCAGGTGGAAAACTGGCGGAAATGTGGACTCAATATTTGCTAAAACCGTCTTAAGCGACGTGAGTCCGTACAACCTGCGTTTACACCCCCTACCTATTCAAGTGTTTTATTCTGAATGAACCTGCACGTAGGCGACCATGGAGGGTCGTTATGGGGCGTTTGTTATCAAAACTCTAGTGCACACGTTGCGCCATCTCACCAAAACAAATAGGTTCAGCTATAATTGTTCTCGACTCCTTTCTGAATACTCACGTTGAATAACTTACTGTTTTCAAGCGTTGACTAGTTGTCACGTGATTATATCACACCAGATGGTACGAGGGAACAAATAGAGAATCAGCAAACGTGCACAAGCCTGCTTGAACAACGAGGTGCTTTCTGAAAGAATGGTGCTAATCAGAAGCCTCACAGACTTTAGGACTAGTATTCATTTTATCGATTGCCCTCTTCGCGGTAGTTAGTTCATGAAATGAGTAGACTACCAGGCAGCGCAAGAGAATTAAACCAGCCAGAATTAAGGCACGCCGTTTAGTTGTGCTCAATAATCGGCGGATCACGCCATGCTGTTGTCTCAGTTAGCTGGCCTAGTTGTGATTTATTTAACGCACGTTTATTTCGGGTGCAATCTGTAGGTGATTGCGAGATAGTTTCTGTATAAAGAGACCTATAAATTGGAAATACTTCAAAAGTTATCTCCATTTAAATAATTCACTGGAGTACAAATGCAGCTCACCATTTATTTCATGAGTAGAAGAAATTGTAGAACAATCCGCGTATTGAATGTGAACGGTTAATTCTAGAGTTTTGTCGATCTCAGAAAATCGTTACCAGTTGTTTTTTAAAACGATTGTCGTTGAAGATCCTGTACTCTTGGTGACAAGCATACCTGAAATGTTGTATTCTTCGATAGCTCAACTCAGGCAGCTTTCCCATTTGGTTAATCGTAGGCATTTTCACGATGCGCACAAACGATCACGACTGTCATCAATTTAATTTCGAATGTTTCGGCAATCATGCGGGCGTGCTTTGCTGATGTATCAGAAAGTCAAAATAATTGCAAGCGGGCTAAGTAGGGAATTTTATGATGTGAAATATTTGAATACACTATGTTTTGCCAAGTGCATTTGAAAATTTCGCATTGGCGAACATGCGCGAACTGAGGTGTGAAAGAATAAATGTGAATGCCGCGCTTAAACGTTACAATTATTTGGGTCATTCTTGGTGAAGGGCTTGTTATACCACGTGCTTCGTAATTGTGCGCTAGATTTCGAACGCATTTGATTTTCAATTTTCCACTCTCCCGCATTGGGAGGGGCTTCGTAAGTGTAGAATTCTGTTAGTATTTTTGCAGTGTTGTTTGGCTGTAGCTGCGTTTTGCTTGACGGACAGTTTTATCCGAACTAAGGAAGTTGTGTAATGCGGCTGCTCAACTTATGTTATTCGGCCTGATTTTGATGCCTGCGGAACACAACAGTTAAAAAATTTGTTTTACATAATATGGAGCTGAAATCGTGTGTAGTGCCAGCAACTAGGTGCACTAGCATGCACGAATACTCAACTCAAATGAAAGTTAAACGTAAGGGTAAAATTATGCATCTAAATACCTGGCATTCTAGGAAGGGCATGTATCCCTTTGGACATAAACAGAATCACAAAAATACTTTGGTGAATGGGATATTATGATTCAGGTACGCGATAGCTCAACATACACAAGAAAACAGTTCATAATTAAAAATTAACACAGCCTCCGGACATGGCAGTTTGCAACCTCCAAGAAGAATTCTTTGTAGGTTTAAATATCTGAACGATGGTTTCGAATACACAAATAATGAATCACGGTAGTCCTAGTAAAAACTGGATATCAACACCGACTTCATGAGTTAACCTTCCTTGATCATTTGCCAGCAATTAACCACATACTGGCGGGCCAATAGATCGTCACAACTAGGACAGCTACTGGGTCGTCGCTCGATTAGTCGGGCACACCAATCACATCGCTCAAGTGTGAACGCGTTCGTCTGTTCAGACGTGAAAATTCAGATGCGTTCAACCTGTTTTGGTGGAGTAGTGGTTACACTCCCCCTGCGCATGTCAGATATCCGGGGTTCAAATCCCAGCACGGCCATTGAATATGCACGGCTGATGAGCTTTAATAAGAGCGAAACTCGAGTCCAGTGCTTCCCTCCTTGGGTGTGGACTCACCGGCATAATTACGCCAGAACGGGAGGACGACTGTTCAAACGAGAAATGTGCGACTGTAAACAAGATATCTATCCCGTGAAACCCCTAACTGTAACCACATACACTGCTTGTTTGTGGTCTAAATGAATAAATGGAAGGGATATGAATATTACCCTAAGTTTAAGAGTTCCTGTGTACTCCTTTGATATATGCAGTATTTATCAAATACAGAATAATTTCAACAGGGATCTCAAACATCTCCGAATCCATACGATGAGATGTAAATGATTCCGACCACATAGGACAATGTCACTCTCTAACGGCAAAAACAGGATATCTCAATATGACTGATGCCAAACCTGGTTGGTATTTTAGGTGGAGATCATGATTATTGTTGGCTCTCTACTCTTCTTTGCTGATAGGTAATTATCACTCAGAAGCATTCTGCTGTGGCTTCTCCTCGACGTATTTGACGGCGACGGCTGGGTAGACGTGTGCCAAATGGATATAAGGTGGTCAAAATCAAACAGACGGTGGGTGCGTATGGGGTGGGAAATCTTAACATTTCCACCGGTAGCGGTCACAGTAGTCGGAATCGCAGACGAATAGGAGATGCGCTGCTTGTAAGAGCGGCGCTTCAGTACTTTGGATTGAAACAAATCGGCTATGGGGGTATGCTATTCACGCTGGTCTAGGGATAGTTCGCCAACGGAATTCGGAACCGTACGTTTGTTACTCGGGTGAATCAGGTTGGTGTTTTGGGTCTTCTGAAGCTGTTTGGAGAAATAAAGGCTAGAGTCCGGCTGAACGAAAACCAGAAGAGCAGGACGCCCGTGTGAGAGCATTTAGATATTGAGATGTTAGTAAATGACCGTGGAAATTACTATTCACGCTTTAGGTGTCCGGAGAGAGAAAGTAATTGCTGCACGACGAGATTTCAAAGACTGCCTGTTTGCCAAGGGAAACAGTGGAGGATATTGGGGAAAGTTGAATACTCGTCCAGCTGCAGGTGATAACATGAGGGTAGCTACCACGGAAAGTTTCACTGACTGCAGGGGGCATGGATGACCGTTGACACGGGCAACGTCCGCGAAGTGGGCCTTGGTATGTACAGTGATTCATAAGCTGAGATCGGCCAGCCAGTCAGGGGCGAAGGCACATGATGGATGCTGTTGAAAATTACAGGTTGAGATTACCAACAATTAATTCGTCCGTATGCGTTTGAAGTTCAACTTTGGAAAGCAGCGTGAACGGTTGGCTTTATAGTTCGTGAGTGTAGGATGGGCTTTTGCAGGTAATGATATACAGGTTTGCCCAAACTGCGGAAAGTCAAGCAGATTTGGAAATGCCATACCGTCATGAGTCTTCAATGGTTGTCTATGTCGGTTCCAGAGGGTAAGTGGCGGCCAACATCGGAAGGGGATGTTGTGTATCCAAAAAGGGGACAGAGGCATGAGGCGTGCTAGGGAAGAGCCACGGTTCAGTGGTGCATAAGAAGACTGCAAATAGTATAGCGAAGCCAGCTATGGTGTAATGCACTTATGTGAAAGGGATTAAGTACAGAACAGTCAGAAGTTCTAGAAACGGTTAGCGTGGAGGAACAAGTTGATGATTTGTCAGAAGATGATTTTTAGAAGTGTGGTGTATGATAAGGAGACACCGTGGACAATGGGTTATACGCTGGGGCCAGTGACCCTTTATAACGGCCGCATCAACGGCACCGGTTGATGCTATTACATGCTGCAGTCGAGTAGAAATAGCATGATTAAATCCACCCAAGATGGATGGGTTAGTTGAATGTCTAATAAAGGAGATACTGTAGGCCACGTCGGGAGCGAAGTCACTGACCGGGAGGTTCATGGTTTGAACGTTAACTCTGGATCTCTCTTTTCAGGACTGTGCAACCTACCAGCATGTCAGCCGTCGTGCTTCCTTTAGATGGCATGGCTTCCAAACACCGTCTGTGTGTTTCAGTTGAACGATTATCTTTTATGGCTTTTCCATTGAAAGGACAGTAGCGTCTTTTCTGTAGTGTCATTATGGAGGAACGTTTGGGGGGCGGGCATAAGGCCAGCCAAACCGGACCGTGTGAGTCCTGGTACGGGCAGGCCTACTGCCTAGCGTCGAGAAC
>NW_008752147.1:163454-164435 GCF_000715545.1 Opisthorchis viverrini | reverse complement strand
AAATCGTGTTTGTCACACTCGCCACAATGTAAATGAGCGTGTGGATGTTTATAGTTCAGCGATGGTGATTTTCGCAGTCTTTCGGATTGGCAAATTCGTGTTGTTTGCAGATGGTAGGTTCTTCGGAGCTTTAGTTATGTCGGATACAGACAAATCATCCACAAATGATTCATTGGAATTTGAAAGAGCACAAATGCCCTTAATAGCCTAACGTAAGGTACTGAACGCAAGCTCATAGATGTCTCCGATGACATGATGGTTCATCCAAATCGAGAATTGTGACCATACGTTTGCCATTTGATGAAGGTATTATTCCTGTTGCAGGCCGCGAATCACAACCCTTGAAAATTCAACTTTAACCGTTTAGGCACGGTCCTGACTTATACGCAATGAGCGAGATATAACGGGAATCGCGGGACTCATCCCGGTAAATGAACGAACCGCATTCCTGCATCCGAAAATTGATCCTCCCGGAGTCTAATTCCACGAAGTAGGAGAAAATGAGGTATTGCAATAAGGGTTGTTGTTGGAGCTTTTGTACAAAATTCTCAGCAACGTCATCCAACTGCGGATATTGTGGAGCAGTAAACAAAGCACTTTAAACATTCTTCGATGGAAACTGTGCACCGTTATCAGTAATCAAAGCAAGTATAGCAAATTCATAACCGAACACTTTATCCAATGCGTATTGTACGAATCCATCAGTTAGAAAGTTATTTAGAGAATGTTTAGGAAAGGACCGCATTAGTCCGCATGAAATCGCTGAAATGTTTCTCAGTTAACTGGCTACGTGTAGAAAACTGAAGATTTGCAATAAACCTTGTGTGCACATTTAACACAACCCTGAGCACTAAACTTGATGTCAGAATCTAATTCAAACCACCAACTTGACAAGCGTGCAAGCTTTCAACACCCAGATGACCGGAGTGCAAATCTGCAAGAGCAGTCGTTCGGTGAGTCGGCGAATGAATAATTCTATAC
>NW_008752147.1:144776-162943 GCF_000715545.1 Opisthorchis viverrini | reverse complement strand
ATGGGTTAGTTGAATGTCTAATAAAGGAGATACTGTAGGCCACGTCGGGAGCGAAGTCACTGACCGGGAGGTTCATGGTTTGAACGTTACCTCTGTATCTCTCTTTTTTCTAGACTGTGCAACCTACCAGCATGTCAGCCGTCGTGCTTCCTTTAGATGGCATGGCTTCCAAACACCGTCTGTGTGTTTCAGTTGAACGATTATCTTTTATGGCTTTTCCATTGAAAGGACAGTAGCGTCTTTTCTGTAGTGTCATTATGGAGGAACGTTTGGGGGGCGGGCATAAGGCCAGCCAAACCGGACCGTGTGAGTCCTGGTACGGGCAGGCTTACTGCCTAGCGTCGAGAACGTTTAGGGTGGTGCTAAACCCTCTTCTTTGTTCACAGTATCCCGTAGAACGCTGGTGAAGCTCGGGCAAGATTATCGACCTTTAGAATCAATCATTTACTCTCAATCTAATATGGTTGTTTGCGGAAAGCGAGCGAATGTAATATCTAACGCGAGTGCTCCCACAGCCGCAAATACGTTAAGCATACTCGGATCGTTTCACATTGAATCCGCTTGCGGTTTGTCATTCATAAATTTTTCCCAAAGCGTTTCTGGTAAGACAATGTACTATTTTTAAAGGAGACCAACAGATAAACACCATAAATTTGAGCAAATCCTGTCAAGACCATTTGTAATCTCCTGGTTACAGCATTCCAGGATCTATCTTTTTGGCGTAGTAACAGTGGAGGGCGTAGATCGTGCCGGTATATTAGTTTACTTAGCTGGAGCCCATTATGGTAATTATGCTAAGCATCCCATGCCTGGTTGAAATCGTGTACCAATTGAGTCCAGCACGCATATTAGAATAATCAAACGATTTTGTTGGGAGTAACAGGTAGTGGGCGTGCATTCAACCTGACGCATGTAGAGCTTCTGGAATCGTAACACACGAGGATGATGAATAGAACAATCAATAGAGCATAAATCATGTTTGTCACACTCGCCACAATGTAAATGAGCGTGTGGATGTTTATAGTTCAGTGATGGTGTTTTTCGCAGTCTTTCGGATTGGCAAATTCGTGTTGTTTGCAGATGGTAGGTTCTTCGGAGCTTTAGTTCTGTCGGATACAGACAAATCATCTACAAATGATTCATTGGAATTTGAAAGAGCACAAATGCCCTTAATAGCCTAACGTAAGGTACTGAACGCAAGCTCATAGATGTCTCCGATGACATGATGGTTCATCCAAATCGAGAATTGTGACCATACGTTTGCCATTTGATGAAGGTATTATTCCTGTTGCAGGCCGCGAATCACAACCCTTGAAAATTCAACTTTAACCGTTTAGGCACGGTCCTGACTTATACGCAATGAGCGAGATATAACGGGAATCGCGGGACTCATCCCGGTAAATGAACGAACCGCATTCCTGCATCCGAAAATTGATCCTCCCGGAGTCTAATTCCACGAAGTAGGAGAAAATGAGGTATTGCAATAAGGGTTGTTGTTGGAGCTTTTGTACAAAATTCTCAGCAACGTCATCCAACTGCGGATATTGTGGAGCAGTAAACAAAGCACTTTAAACATTCTTCGATGGAAACTGTGCACCGTTATCAGTAATCAAAGCAAGTATAGCAAATTCATAACCGAACACTTTATCCAATGCGTATTGTACGAATCCATCAGTTAGAAAGTTATNAGTTAGAAAATTATTTAGAGAATGTTTAGGTTAACGGATATAACAATCAAAATGAATGCAAACATTAAAGAACCGCAGTAGTCCGCATGAACTCGCTGAAATGTTTCTCAATTAACTGGCTACGTGTGGAAAACTGAAGATTTGCAATAAACCTTTGTGTACATTTTAACACAACCCTGAGCACTAAACTTGATGTCAGAATCTAATTCAAACCACCAACTTGACAAGCGTGCAAGCTTTCAACACCCAGATGACCGGAGTGCAAATCTGCAAGAGCAGTCGTTCGGTGAGTCGGCGAATGAATAATTCTATACTCAAAGCACAACCAAACTCTGCAAGAGCAGCCGCTCGCTGAGTCGGCGAATGGATAATGCACAACCAAACTTCAGGAGTGATGGAAAAACTTTTGTGGCGACATCAAAATGCAGAAAATTGACGACGTGTCCTATCACGTCGGAACACAGAAATTCTACTATCACCAACCACCTCATCACGCTTGACTGGTAATGATTGAATCAATAAGCAGTGAGATTTTTCGAATGAGAGTCATACAATGGAAGTCTGGAGGGACCTCGTACGATGATTTGCGAGTTGATGTGTTGATGTATTTGGAGCACAGAAAATTCGTTCAACGTTAAAATGTTTCGCCCACCTGCCTGCTGAAAGTATTTCCCTTAGAGTAATTTGGCAACGATGCTTCACAGTCTTCGCTACATGTCTGATATTCTCATCCTCAACACTGTCAAACCGATAGCAATGCGATTATTAATTGCGTGATATGGAATACCTCTTTTGGTTCTATAAATATAAGGTCAACGGGAATGATTTTCTCGGTGATTTGATAGAGGCAGAAGAAACGTATTTGTTTTGATTTTCTATTAGTATACAAGCAGAATTTTGCTGTCCAGGTTCACTTCAGTCTTCGAAAACTGTGTCAAGTAATGCGCTTTGTCTATGAACAGTTATAAGGTTCAGAACAAATGCAATGCTAGACTGCTGCCGTTTGTCAGAGTACTGTAAGAGTTCACTAGAACCAAAGTGCCCTTCATTCATTTAGTAATTCCATTGCAAACATCTAAAAAACATTTCCCTGATACGTTCTATCGCGGAGAATATTTTCGAGCATTATGACCTGTAAATTGTCTTTCTCAATCATCCGTCATTTTTAGGAAAAAGGGGCTTCAGTATACAGTCCCCTCTATTAGTTTTAACGACTCCTATGGCCTCAGTCACAAAACCGTTTTGACCTGCCAGCGCATGATTCTAAATCCCGCTGAGTGGAAAGGCGTAATTTCGCAAGCTTTAATGTTTTTGCTGCCAGCGCATGATTCTAAATCCCGCTGAATGGAAAGGCGTAAGTTCGCAAGCTTTAATGTTTTTCTGGTATAGACAGAGTTGATTCGCGAGACCTAATAGTCTGAGAGCTGCTTCCCGATAGCTAGATCTTAGATTAGCGCGTAGACTGGAGGAGAAAGTTGGGGCTACGTGTCGGAATCTTTAAAGGATCGTTTTGGACCATGGTTGTATTTCTGCAGAAAAAATAACAAAATTGCTAGTTTAAGTAGGAGACACAACCTTAGGCCTGTACTCAAATGAAACTGTCAAATGATACTTCAAACTTGTACCTTAAATGGAGAAACAAAATAGGGGCTTGGGTGCGCGTTCACGAGTGTGTAGCAACGTCGATCTGACTGTCGGTTCTTCTGCAATAATCGTATGTATTGATAGTTCTTAGAAAACAGGCTTTAGTACGAAATCCGCTCTGGTAATGTCAGCGATTTATCGAGATTTATGAGGAACCAATGAGCGAGCAACCTTGAATTATCTAGTGTGTTCAAGTTACTAGCTCTGCATTCTAAGTAGTCTCGCTTATCTTTTCAGGTACTACTCCACAGCTGAGGCTGTTATTCGGGAAACTGCTCTATACTTTGAAGACACGAGTATTCATTTTCACCGGGGTCTTGGTATTCTCAGAATATATAGCCCTTATTTCATCACTCACTTCCGTATTGCACTAATTTTCACATACAGAAGAAAATTGCCTGTGAAGACACAAATCCGTTCCCCATAATCATCCTCAGGCTTACACTGTATGCTCTCAAGCAACCCCGTTACATGTGGCAAATTCGTATATTCAGTGCTAATTATTCATGGTACTAGAATATTACGTCCGATTTTGGCTGCTGATCATGCGTCAATTAAGACTTAGAGAATAGAAATCGGCACACATTTCTATTTGCCTTAATTATTCTCAAACCGCATTCAACTGACCAAACTATGGCAAATGATGAATGATGACCTCAGTGTATGGTAGCAAACGGCCCAAACGATTTGATGCTTCCTTCTCTGATCGTTGTTTGTTCGCGAAACTCAGATAACTGGCAGCACTGTATTACGACCTACTGATCGATACCTTTACTGGTCACTGATTAGGCTCTTTAACCATTTGGCACACCAGAGTGCAAAAGAGGACACATTTCTATCTGTGAGAACAATGCCAAAGATTTCCTACCACATGTTCAATATTCTACGGTACTAGGTGAGCAGGATACAAAATCCGTGAAGTTTGAATTCCATTGCGAATGAATGAGGTAATTAGTGAAGGGTGGATCCCATCAATCAGAGACATCGCCCCATTACGGTCTATTGTATGACACGATATTCAAGGAAAGTAAGAGCAGCCTCCTTTGCAAATGATGTTTCCTTTTCAGAGAGCCGTTATTCTGGCACCAAAACGTCATTGAACTGTTGCAGTTACCACAATGTCACCGTGGAATGCAAAGCAGCACAGATGGTGAAAAGAGTGGAAATAAACGGAACGCGTTTTCCAACAGTCCATCACGGACAGAGTTGCTATTCGGGTTATTCGGAAGTACTTTCGTTGTGTGAAACAGCTACAACCTTAGGAAGCGAATTTATCTGGAATGTTTCGGGAATTGCGCGTGCGTGCTTTCAATCAAGGTGGTAGCATTCGGTGACGTATAAGAGAATCAAAATATTTGGAAGCGGGCCACATGCTAAATACTCCTATCTAACCATGATCTAACCACGCATGACGCTTTGGCAACCAGTGTTGTATTTCGGGCCTGTGTGCTCAGTTCAATTTGAGTGACCGACTTGACAAGCAAGTTACCATGAGCAAGCAAGTGCCATCAGCAGCAATAAAATTCGATCCCACGAATCAAGAATACAACAATTTACGTCACCAGTAGTGAAGTGTATTAGGTAATAAAGCAGTGGTAATTGCATGCGCATGAGTGTGTAAATGTCATTTCCTGTGAACAAGTGAGAATTGTATTCACTTCTCGTTTACATGAGGCGGAAACAACTCACCCAGTTCTCCATCTCGCTGGTTGCAACACAATTTTGCTTCATGGACACTCAGCGACCGGAGATTCCAAATATCACATCTGTTATGCTCAAATGCCTTAATCCCCGTGATCTGCTCAGTTGATGTACCACAAAAGAACCCACCGCGCGAGCGCTGCTTTATTGATCATCGAATTCTTCTGTGCGGGAATACTGGCCAAATACCGATTGAGCCACCTGGTGCATAGTAGAATTATTGAATAAAACCAACAGAACAGAACTGAATTCCGCGCTCGCAGGGCCCGTATTCTTTGTATGAAAAATAAGGTGCCGCGACACTAGGAAACTCAAGTGAAAAACGCAAAGCGAATAAAATATTGTCAAGTTGTTTTATCAGAACCTTTTCAGAAGTGGTGCTAGTTTCCCATGATATAGTGGGAACACTGCAGTCTATAAATTTTCCGGGAGCATCTCGATCATAGTGCAAAAGTAAAACTAATGAAGACATCATCGGTCTATAAAAGATTGAGTCCCATGGGACTTTACCGTACCGGAAGGAGCTTTCACCTGTAAGAGGGAATAATGAAAGAGAAGGATAAAATACACCGGAATTCAAAATCGATGCAAAGAAATTCACATTTATGGTGATCCGGGCGAAAATTCAGATGAGATAAAAAATCTGGAGTATTATACTGCATGAGTACTGGAGAAAAACTACGCAATGATAGTCTGAATCAAGTGGGTCTTTTAAGTCGACCAGAATGGGTTTTCAAACGGTAACCCCACCAATCAGGTTAGTCTGCTACTGTTTGACGGGCTGGAGTATGAGGTGCTCTAAAGAACATGGAAAACTAATGTGAGCTAGGAAAAGTGAATTTACGGTGTCCTGCCGATCAAAACGTGGAACAAACGTAGCAGGACAACGAACATAAACGGACAAGCCCGGGCTATAAATCCCGTTACCAGCGAACTCGTCCTTGGGATAAAAAATACGTCAGCGAACGCGAAGATTATAAAGTAATAAATCAAAAGTACGGAGTGTGAACTAAGTGGAGTACAAATGGTTAGTAAACCATCATATCAACGGTCGATAACGTTACCGACGAAATGGGATAGGGCATTGCCAATAACTTACAGCGGCACTTACATCATTGATTCGGCTTTCAGACAAAAATGTTGTTAATAGTGTATTCACCGTGTTGTCGTTACAATGATTTTAGCAAACGTCTTTTCCCACGAAACATTTCTTACTTTCTGTCGAACACAAATTCAGTAGTACCAAAATGAATTTATCTAATAGACTGTTGTGAAATTTAAGGTGGGCTAATCCCTCATGATCGACTGCTCTCTGAGTCAACTTACAAATCACAGAGCAAACCAGACAGTTCAGAGAACACACATAGCTTGGGATAAACAATTTTCCGGTTTTTCGTTCCGTTTAATGTAGGATGCCAGCTCACTCCTCTTCGTCATTTTGTCAGTGGCCATTTAGTAAGTGGCTTCGAGCACATAGGTTACGTCGGCAGATCACCAATGACAGGGATAAACAATTTTCCGGTTTTTCGTTCCATTTAATGTAGGATACCAGCTCACTCCTCTTCGTCATTTTGTCACTGGCCGTTTAGTAAGTTGCTTCGAGCACATAGGTTACATCGGCAGATCACCAATGACGCAGTGCGTTTCCATAGACAAGATGTACCGTTAGGATTCTGAAGTGGACGCGTATGGACATGCAGCTTTGCCAAAGAAGCAACAGACATTGTAATCAATGACGTGGCAAACAGTCTCCCCCAATTATATCATCAGTTACCAGCCCATGATAGGGATTATTATAAGCGTGCATGGAGGCACCATCACGTCAAGATAATTATTTAGTTTCCCCTAGAAAAGCATTCGTAGAACGGAAGCATATTCAGATGTATCACACCGTATCTTGGGTAAATTTCAGAAGCTTCATTCAATATAATTGGTTCGCACTTTCAAGGTGGGTGCTACGTTCACTTCGGTTCTCCGATCTGTCGTTTACATAGTCATACGCAGCTGTTGGGCACGACAGTCTTGCATTCAATCATGCCGTTCTTGAAGTTTTCACGCAGCGCTAACGGTCGAGGTCGCTAGTCTTGTGTATCTGAACAAGTGAGTGGTCCGAACATTTGGTCGCAACTGTATGTGCCCAACCTTAGTTTCGTTTCATTTTTCAAATGCCCCATTAAACATCAATTACTTCAAACTGGTCTCCGAAGATTCTCTGGTCTCTTAGTTAATCAATGCTTACCCATTTTTGGGACATTATTCATCAGTGTCTGTGAAATCAACGAGACTGTGAAGCATATATTCACACATCCTAAGGAATCATAATTCCCCTTCGGTATTTTCTAACATTTCAAGCTGGTATTCCATGACTAACACAGTCGTATGAATCACCAAGTAACAAAAAGTCAAAATGAATGGGAGTTGCCCATAGACCTTAAAAACCTGCCTACAACAGCATTTTCATAGTAGGTAATTGGCCGTTTCGAGCGGAACTATAAAGAATCCAGTTAACATAGCAGTCTAACTAAACACAAATGCCGTTTGAGAGAGTGAGAGAGCCATGCGTCCACTGGATTGCATTCGATGCTGAAATGTGTCTTCAATCCTGCTCTCCCTAAAACTAAGTAATTCCGCCTTAGGTTAAGGGTCGATGTTCAGATAATAAAGCTTGGCTTGCGAGCTAGACAAGGGCTGAATAATTCAATATAGATAAGTCAAGGCAGGTATTTGACTAGCAGGCATGTGTTCCTAATATTTTTGAAGACAGCTTCTTAAACGAGGGGGTTCCGCACAACGTGCGTCTACACATTGGAACTGTTCAAATGTTGCAGTCTGACTAAACCTACACAGAGGCGATTGTGATATTGGTTCTGTGACCAGCGTTATCAAAATCGTAGAGCACAAGCTCCACAGATGCTTTGAAAATCACTTGTTCAGCTTTAGTTGTTATGAGCTGTTTTCTAAAAATTCAATTTGATTAGCTCACTGTTTTGAAGCGCAGCAGTGCGTCGTATGAATCACCAAGTAACAAAAAGTCAAAATGAATGGGAGTTGCCCATAGACCTTAAAAACCTGCCTACAACAGCATTTTCATAGTAGGTAATTGGCCGTTTCGAGCGGAACTATAAAGAATCCAGTTAACATAGCAGTCTAACTAAACATAAATGCCGTTTGAGAGAGTGAGAGAGCCATGCGTCCACTGGATTGCATTCGATGCTGAAATGTGTCTTCAATCCTGCTCTCCCTAAAACTAAGTAATTCCGCCTTAGGTTAAGGGTCGATGTTCAGATAATAAAGCTTGGCTTGCGAGCTAGACAAGGGCTGAATAATTCAATATAGATAAGTCAAGGCAGGTATTTGACTAGCAGGCATGTGTTCCTAATATTTTTGAAGACAGCTTCTTAAACGAGGGGGTTCCGCACAACGTGCGTCTACACATTGGAACTGTTCAAATGTTGCAGTCTGACTAAACCTACACAGAGGCGATTGTGATGTTGGTTCTGTGACCAGCGTTATCAAAATCGTAGAGCACAAGCTCCACAGATGCTTTGAAAATCACTTGTTCAGCTTTAGTTGTTATGAGCTGTTTTCTAAAAATTCAATTTGATTAGCTCACTGTTTTGAAGCGTCGACCAGCAGTGCACGTGATTACGCCACACTGGATGCTACAAGGAAACAAACAGAGAATCAGCACCGATGTGCATGATCGCTTGTAAAACGTGGTGCTTTGTGGAAGAATGGCACTAATCAGCAAAGTAACAGCTTTTAAAACTACTGTTTGTTTTACAGACTGCCTCCTTCGTGATAGTTAGTTCATGGAATGAGTAGACAGCCTCGTAACACAACAGAATTGAATCAGCACGACGTTTGGTTGTGCTTGAGAATCGGGATGTGCTGTCAGTTGGCTTGCCTAATTATGACAACCTTATCTCCGTGGTTTTCCGTTCAGTTTGTTGATCCGCATAAGACTATTTTTAGATACGATATGTAGGCGGATGTGAGAACACCTTCACGAGCTACTTGCTATATAATGAAATCTCTTGAATGAAGACTAAGGACACTATGTGATGTGGCTTCTAATCTTGCGTTAATGCGGCTAGTTTTGGTTCTGCTGTCTGCGAAATACAGCTGAGAAGCTGCCGATTTTTTTATCTCAGGAAGCTGGAAGCTTTTCTAACGCATGCTACTATAAGCAGCAAAACGCCTGATTTTGCCGCTTACCGAGAACCCCCAACGGTGAGCACGGATGTATCAGAAGTTTCCATTGAAACGAAGAACGAACTTACCAGTAAAGCCTGGGTCCATGTAACAGAATAGTGACAGACACCATGAGACTATCAAGGAGATTACAAAAACATTTTATACACGCGCCAGCTTAGCATACAGAGCGAAAGAGTTCATTTTCGAATCTTAGGACAACATTCGCATGCGGCAGTTTGCAACAATCGACATCCTTCAAATGGTTGGAATAACTTATAAATGGTTTCAAAAATTTCAGAATTTTTCAGAAATTTTCCTTACTTAACCGTGTGCCAGGAAATAACCACTTACTGTTTGCTTGTTTGCAGTCTAAATGAATAAATGGAAATGGTGTAGCTATCACCCGATCTTTAAGACTTTGTCTATATTCAGCTGATATATGCAGTATTGCTCCAATGAAAAAATAATTCCAATCAAGGTCACAATTGTCTGCTGATGCTCTTGAGCTTGTGAGACGTAGTCGTCCTTTCTAACGGCAGAAAACATGACATCCTAGTATAACTGATTGCGAACCTGACCGGTTTGTTATGGGGACATTGCCGCAGCCAAAGTATTAATTTTGCCGCTCTTTTTGCTGATAATTAATTATCGCTCGGAAATATCCTGCATGTGGCTATTCCTAGATGTGTTTGTCTATGATGGCGAGAATGTCGATCTGGGTACACGTTTGTAAACTGGAAATGTGATAAGGAAAATAAAAGAGTGGGGTTGCATTGGGTAACAAATCCTAACGGTTCCAATGGTGACGGTGACAGTACTGAGGATTTTAGACAGAGAAGAGAAGCATCGCTCGTAGAAGCGGCGAAACAGCGCCTTGCATTGAAATAAGTCCTCCAGTGCGATGAACCGTTCGTGCCCTTCAAGAACTGGTTTTCCAGTGGTAGTTTCAATCGTGAGTTTGTTAATTTGGCAGAGCCCACGTTACCTGCCAGGTTTATTGAACAAAACAGATGAGCGTCTTGCTTGACGGAAGCCTGAAAAGTACGAAGCTCGAATAGGGGAAATTAGATATAATGGCGATGATCGTAAAAATTATAGTTACGCTTTGTGTGTCACGGGAGAGAAAGTATTCCTGGCGCATTAAGATTTCCAACGTTTCCAGAATGCCAGGAAATACAATGAAGGAGCTGATTTGGGGAGGATTGGGAGAAGAACGAATGTTCATCCGGGTACTTGAGGAACTCCACGTCAACTATCGGGGACGTAGACAACCCTATTCAGTTACAATGTCCAAGGGGTGGGGACTGCGGGTGTGGTGTCCCTCTGAGTACCAGCTAGGTTGAGAGTAGTTAGTTGAGATCGCCAGCAACTTATTTGTTTGAATGAGGTACAGGTTAAGCGTGAGGATGCAGCGTGGACAGTTGAATATTAAGGCTTTTGGGCTGTAGGGGATGCTTATGCAAACCAGAGATTATGGCCGCCATTTTCGCCTGGCAGGTAGAAGCCCAAGCAGAATTTTTAAATACCTGCTAGTAGTGAATCTTCAGGAGGGGATACGCCATTTCCTGTTAATGGGAATAGATGGCGGCCACCACCATGGAGACGGGTACAATCGGGACAGGATCTTGTGTATCCAGGTAAGGGAGGTAACGGTACAAGGTGTGCTAAGGAGAACCACGTTTCAGTGATGCTTTTAGAGGTTGTTTAAGCAAAATCATGGACAGATTCTTTAGAAGTTTTGAAGTACTGGGCGAGGTAGAATATATTGGAACGTACGGTAAAGTGTCCCGAGACACAGCCGAGGTGGGATGTAAATTGTAGGGGTCAATGGACAAAGGATTACATGCTGAATTGACTAATAATTTATTACCTCCGTATCAATGGCATTAGGGGGTGGTGTGGTATGTGGCAGTTAAACAGAAATACTGGTAATGAAATGGCACAAGTAAGATGGATGACTAGAGTATCTCTAAAAGTGATATGGTAGACTTAGGCAGGAGCAAATTAACTGACAGGATCAGATCTGGTAAAATGCGGAGCAGTGAAATATTTCAGTCAACCTGATCAAAGAGACAGCCTTTTAATCAGGTACGTCGCCAGATGGCAAATGATTCACGAATCATAAAGGGGGGTGAAAGAGGAAACCAGGCTGCGCAGTTCCTAACGGACGGGGGTGAAAGAGGAAACCAGGGCTGCGCATTCCTAACGGACGAGGACAACCCAGGAGCGACTCAGGTTTGAGGCAAGAAAAATACGTCCTGTGACCAAGGAGCGAATATAAAGAATAATTGATGAAGCATTGAGGATTTGCACAAACTGATTAAAAAAGCTGCTGTGAGTGACATATGAAATTATTCAGGCAGGTTAAACCGCTCTCTCAAGGTGGAGAAGTATAATGACTATTGAACAAGAAATCCTGGGAGTTTGACTGTTTCTAGCGGGAAAATATTTTACAGCGTCCATGGTAAATTCAGATGCTAACATTGGATAGCGGGACAGTTGATGTTAGATCAAATCGCAAAATCTCTTAAAAGCTTCTTTTGAAAACGTATCGACTGTAAGCAGCTGTGTAAGAAGACGCCAAGGTTTGTTGATAGAAAAACGAAAAACGCAGGTGTTTCGGTGGTCTACGTGAGAAGTTAAGCTGCGGATACTGGTGGGTGGCCTTCTCACGGTTTGATATCTCGGCAAATTAAATTGTTACACTGAAAAGCGGTTTGAGGTCAGACAATAGGAGCGAAAATTGACTGGTTACACATTCGTGCAGGTATTGAACATAAGGAACGATTTGGTGGTAAGCACATTTCAGGAAAGATTATTCAGGTGAATGAGTGCTGCATGTTCTTAACAATGATCCCCCAATTCACTGAATGGTTTGGGCGATTTCGGGGTTAATATGCAAACATAAGTTGAATGATTTGGTCACTGCTGATGACATCTCACGTTATGCATTTCTGCACGTAGTTTGCGAAGGAGAGCGGTAAAATATTATCCATTCATCTAGGCGTAACACTCAAGTTCTAGGGATTTTTAGATGTTGAAACCCATGCATCGTATAGTTAGCCTGAATTTATATATAATCATTTGCTGGAGGTGTGCGTATTGGGAAACAATAAAACGCCGATATTATATGGTACCAAAAAATGTCTAACTTCCAAATCGATTCCAAATTACCAATTTTAGTTTGGAGATTGAGGACTGTGAAAATTTCCAAGCGAGTTGGACAGCTTGTACCATCAGGAGCAACTCTGCTCGCAAAAGACAATGTGGTCGGGATAATTATGTTTTATTGACTTGTATTGAGAGGTTATTCACGAACCGCGCGCAATCCGTCCGGTTTCTTCCATCATCCGGCGTAATCCGAAGCTTGCGAGGATCAGTCACGCACCACTACGCACGACTGATGCCCTCATCTCCCTCCCGGGCATATATTGACTTTCGTGCCCATCGATTCCGCTATCTTGGTTTACGACCCCAGTTCAAAACCTTAAGTGCTATCCGACAGTGCCGACTATCCTTGTCTTCGTGTACGGCAGGTCAATCAGCTGTTTATCCTCGGATGTTTGTTGACGGCCCCCCACGTGCGACTGTTTTTTTTTTAAGTGTCCAGGCTTCTTCCTGAATTTCAAGTTATACTCCAACAAATCAACACATTGTTAATGATCTCTAACACTGGAAATATTCTGGTCTCAGTTCAAACACCCTAAGGTCATACCACGCCAGCTGGCCGTGGCTCTTGCTGGTGGATGCGCTTCGATAATAATGCATAACTGACGAAGGCACCATACTCTGGACAAAGTACTTGTCAATGTTTTTACATGTCACAGTGCTGCGGCTGACCCAAAGTTCATTCGTAGTGACTACCGAGTTCAGGCGGAAAGCTTCTGGTTTTTCTACTACCTCTCCCTCTTAAAACTATTCCACTGTTTTTTCCCAAAATACTTGAGGACTCCAAATTCTTGTAGTTTTGCAAAATAAATTAAGGGTATCATTGTCATTACGAGAAACAGAGGGTGACAACGTTCAATGGCCGTATATTCTCGCCAATATATCTACTTGCTCCTCGGGTTAATTTATAAGGTTTATGACTGCGTCATTTTTGTTTTTTAAGTGTCCAGGCTTCTTTCCTGAATTCAAGCTATACTCCAACAAATCAACACATTGTTAATGATCTCTAACACTGGAAATATTCTGGTCTCAGTTCAAACACCCTAAGTTCATACCACGCCAGCTGGCCGTGGCTCTTGCTGGTGGATGCGCTTCGATAATAATGCATAACTCACGAAGGCACCATACTCTGGACAAAGTACTTGTCAATGTTTTTACATGTCACAGTGCTGCGGCTGACCCAAAGTTCATTCGTAGTGACTACCGAGTTCAGGCGGAAAGCTTCTGGTTTTTCTACTACCTCTCCCTCTTAAAACTATTCCACTGTTTTTTCCCAAAATACTTGAGGACTCCAAATTCTTGTAGTTTTGCAAAATAAATTAAGGGTATCATTGTCATCACGAGAAACAGAGGGTGACAACGTTCAATGGCCGTATATTCTCGCCAATATATCTACTTGCTCCTCGGGCTAATTTATAAGGTTTATGACTGCGTCAACTTTGGGGTGCAACCAGACCTGGTGCCAAAAACGACTGCTTAAGAGATGCTGAAAACGGGTTTTATAATATGCTACCGTTAGTTAACATAGTAGATTGACGCAGGTGTGAAGTGATTTTATGGCGCATGTTTAGTGCATTGCTGGCTTCTGCTTTGGCTCATTTCTGTCGAAGCGATTTTCTCTGTTCGGTCATGACGTTGTGCTACTGATCATGAAGTGCGACACTTCATCAGTCACGTCCAAATTATAGGAATAAAGTCGCCATATAGGTTTTCTGAAAGTTTACCACATCGAAGAACAGTGGATAGAAATGTTTCAGAAAATGGGCTCAGGGTTAGGAATGATTCTTAGCTATTACTTTTCTAACGATGTACTAAGGGTATGTTTTCACACAAGGGTGCCTGTCAATCAAATATCGATGTTTGCGGAAAATGAGCAAACGAAATGACCAACACGAGTTTTCCGCAGCTGCAGATGCGTTAAGCACACTTGAGTTGTTCCACACCGAATCCGGTTGCGATTTGTGATTGATCAAGCTTTCCAAAAACCTTTGTAAGTAATACAAAGTACTAGATTTAAGGGAGACCATCGTTCCGGCTTTGAGGACGGTTCAATCTGTTAGCAATCTCTTGATGGCAAATAATGTTACTAAGAACGTTTGTGAAGACTGGTTTACCGTTCTCACTGCAAAAGATATACACCAAACGCCAGACAAAATCTGACTCATACCATTTGAATTTCTGACGTGACAGCATTTCAGGATCTGTCTTCTGGCCTAGTAACAGTGGCTCCGCAAGGTATTTAGATTTCGTCTGCATGCCTGCCTGTAATCCAGTTCCGTCAACACGAGTTTATTATTGTATATTCAGTCTCCCATGGCTGGCTAAATGCGTGTATTAACTGAGATCAGCACGTATATCAGTATAACCAAACAAACTAAGAATTCCGAATTTGTCACGGCTTAACAAGTAAGACGAAGGTATTCAAATGGACTTATGCATAGTTGTTGGAATTGTAAAACAGATGGGCAGTGAATAGAGCAACGTATAGGGAATAAATCACGCTCATCTCTTCCATCCAAACGTGAATAAGCGTGTGGATGTTTATGTCTGGGTGCTGCTGTTCATCGTGCTTTTTGGATCTTCTCGGATTAACCAATTCTAAGTTCTTTGTACGTTATTATTCGGAGACCACGTCTTATTTGGATACATTAAAATCTCTACGATTGATTCATTGGACCTTGAAACAGAAGTAGCGTTAACAGAGTGATATCCATTATTGAACTAATCAATGTGTCTTGGGTAACATGATTCATCCAAATCGAGAATCGTGACCACGTGTTTGCCATTTGATGAAAGTATTAGTCCTGTCACAGATCGTAAATCATAACATCAGCCGTACGAAACGAGCGGGAATCAAACTATTCACGGGTCTCTTCCAAGTCACTGAATGAATGGCATTCCTGTGCTGCTCTAGAAGAATTTACCTCCGCGGTATAATTCCACAAAAGAATCAAGGAACAATGAAGTAATTGAAGCTTGCAGTGTTCAAACAGAATTTTCGACAAGTTTATTCGACTGCCCGTGTTGTGAAGCAGTAAACGCATGTTAATATCCTGGGCCTTTCAACTATTCTCCGATTGGTTTTGCAGTGAAGTGTGTACCGTTCTCAGTGACACCTAGGTGGCCGCATACTCTTCTGAATGCTCGTTGTATGAATTCAGCAGTTAAACAGTCAGTTAGAAAAGCTGCAGGTCAACGGGAATATCCTTCAGTATCGAACACAGCATAGTATTTATCGTGGAATGGAACTCAGTGGTCTGCATGACCCTGTTAAAATGTTTCACAACCAACTGGCCACGGTTAATACTGTGAAGATGTGCTATGAAGCGCGTATGTTTAACACAATCATTGGCAGTATGCTTGATGTCAGTATCTAGTTACGGCAATCCCCTTTACGATGGTGCAAAAAAGTTTGTTTTATCAACATCTAGATGACTAGGGTGCAAAGCTACAAGAACGAATGCTGGCTGAGTTAGTTGAATTAAAGCTCTATCCTCAAAGAATAATAAACCGTCCGGAAAGATAGACAAAACGTTCGTGGAGACAGTGAAATTCAGGAAATCGACGTCGCTCTTGCTGTGTCCAGCCGGGTTGCAGTGCAGAAAAAATGGGAGCAAAATACCTTGGTGTGTCAGCAACAAGTGCGTCCCGACTGACTATTATTGGTTGGGTCAATGACTAGTCTGGATTCTTTGAATCGGAGTCGCGTGATGGGATTCTGTATAAGAAATCGGCATGACAAATCATCTTCGCACTCTGACGAACAATCGTGTAGTGATTTAATAAATCAGCGTTGAAACATAACGGCAGATGACATTGCTAAACACTTTAGTATGATACAGGAACTGCAAGGCCTCGTGATCAGCAGCAACGATAAAGCTTGAAGCCTATAGACAACCTAATATAATTTAAGAGCTTCTCGTTGAGACTTAGGGTACCCACGTTGGGCCGTTGGCTACCAACGGCAAATACACACAGCAAGCCTGTCGCACTATTCAAAAATTGCTCCTATTCTGATGGGAGAAGCATCAACAATGATGGTCGCGTGATGTTTTGCGAAAAATGGTTTCAGAACAGCTGGATTTCGGTTATGAGTAAGCAGTGCACGCAACATCTCATTGTTGAAGAAAATTGATTGACAGATATGACGTCGAACAAACAACTTGTATGTTTGGTAAAGCTGGGAATAAAAAGAGAATACTACTGAAGTACTCATGGAAAAGAGCGCAGTTCTGGCAAACTAGTCTGTGATGGTGGATTTACTAAAGGAGAGAGACGGTTTCTGTCAGGCTTGAGGCCACTGTCATCCACATTTAGCCGAAGCATAAAAGAGATGGAACTGCGAAATTGCATTTAGCAGGATGAGTAGCTGCACCGAACTCGGAAAATCGCTTTTGTATAGGAAATAGGTGCATATCATCGATAGTTTTATAAGCTTTGTGCGTCTCAACACCCTCCAAATCATTTGTTGTAGGATTCATAATGTGTTGATCACGATAAGAACACTGGAGGCTTCGTCTACTGGTACTTGAAGATAGTAACTTTTCGATCAATAAACGAAAACACGCTTGAACCTGATAAACGATATTGTACATCCTTCCGCTCATTAGCAGTGTATGTGCGTCGTAGTAGCCGCGTAGTTAACGTTATTCTGCACTCACCACACAATCTCGGAGTAATACCATCGGTCTTTGGTTGAGTAATTATTGAAGTTACCCAGGTCGATGGTTAAAGTGAAATCAGTATTCCACCCCGTATATTAAATTTAATGCCTGTTGCCATAAACCAAATAGAATAATTCGTCTGACTCGAAATATAGGATCTCCTGTAGCTTCCAGGCGCATTTTGGGTATCCGCACGCTGACGGTAAACTTGAAAAAATTTCCGTATCAGTTGTTTGAGTTCATTCTTCATTACGGAGATACACGATCGCAATGAGCGCACATCTTTAGACAATAATCAATGATTCCGAGGTTCAGAATAAAAATCACAGTTGATAAGGGTACCTTGACAATCTCACAGGAACCCTACAAATACCAGCTAGGGGTGCAGAATGTCTAGTGATTCCACGCCACGTATGATATAAGAATTAATGGCGCACAGCTCCCATGTGGGTGCAGCTACGTCGAAGCAGTATGCTTTGGACTTACATGGCTTTATGTATTGAGCATTAGGCCCAACACTTCATCAGTCGCGTTTAAATTAACCAGAAGAAGTCAGCTGAAAGGTCTGCGGAACACAGGGGCGCAGTATGCTTTGGACTTACATGGCTTTATGTATTGAGCATTAGGCCCAACACTTCATCAGTCGCGTTTAAATTAACCAGAAGAAGTCAGCTGAAAGGTATGCGGAACACAGGGGCGATAAAGATTTTAGTATGGGATGGCACCGTCTGCAACATTCTCAAGGTACGAAGCATAAAACAAGCTACCATGGTGACTGCCAACCTGATTCGGCTTGTTGCGCAAAACGACCATGCGCAATACCTGATACGAGTTCTGCCACAGCCGAAATCAAGTCCATTCACGGTTTGTCATTGATAGTGTTTTGCCGACACGTTTGTTCTTATTGCTAATTATTATTTTTCAACCGTCACGAAGAGACTAGACCTTACCGTGGTGTGACGGTTTGCGCACTTCAGCGATCCATTGAGCTATACTGAAGAGTGTCCCGCGACAATCACAGACTCTCTCATACCAGGTTGGTCAATGGTTAGAGGTCTGACGAACACAGTCTCCTGGCCCTCCAGGTTGGGGGTTGGAACATGTG
>NW_008752147.1:131525-142237 GCF_000715545.1 Opisthorchis viverrini | reverse complement strand
AAGATATGGCTGCCAACCGATGTCAGTGGCGTTCTTGTTGTCAGTTTCCGTCCAGATTGCCTGAGTGAATGTCTGGAGGTGTAGGCATCTTGGAATGATTGTGTTAAGCTAGCACTAAGTCCCTTCCCCATCCACCTTTATTCTTTTCTTAACAATAAGGCTTTCATGTTTGTACGGCAGTGAAGCATCGGTGTTGAACACTGATGTCATGCTGTCGATGATGATGATGAGGAGGATTTCAATTCAAAGGAGACCATATTACTAGTATTCGATAATTTGATCAGATAAGCATCTGAGAAGAACAAACGGATGGTTTGGGGAATCCGCGTTCCTGTTATTCATCCGATAATTGTTTGCTGATAACTTGGAGAACACTGTGAAAAAGCCTATGCTTTTAAAACGCGTTGACCATGCTTCTCAAAAACATGTATCCAGTTTGTAATTTTGTTGGCTACCTTAGACCAAACGGGTTAGAAGACCAATTCTGGACACAATTGATAACCTTGAAAACAAGTGTCATTATTAGTTGGTTTTCCAACAACACCTTCTGGTTTTATTAATATAAGTCCCACGCAAATAATCTACACGGCAACTAGACACAAGGAGGGCTTGGTAAAGGATTCACTTCGGACCTCTACTAGAATACCAGCGGAACTTCGCTGTATAGGTTTACTTCAGTTCTTAGGAACATTGCCAATTAATGCGCTATTCTTTTGACCAGCTATGGGGTTTAGGGGAGTGCAGTGATAGACTGCCACCTTTTGTTGAAGTATTTTTTGGGCACTAGTCTGTCAAAAACAAATGGCAGTTGGTTGATCCAATGATCAGAATGGTACCCAATATTTCCAGTCGAATGTGTTCAAAGGTGCATTTTAATCACAGTATACTTCCGAAAATTGTGACCTGTAATTAATGCTTCCGTCACTGTCGTACGTATCTTTGAGTCACTTCTCAGAAGACAGGCCTTAGTGCGCGATCTTGTGTGAGAATTTCAGCGATTCCGCAGAATGTTGAAATGTAAAAAACTTTCATGAATTGCATGCGGTGGGTTCTGAATCCTGTTGTATGAGAATTCGCAAATTTTCACGTTTTTATGATGATTTCGTGGAATGCATGGATTGATTCACAAGGCCGTGTAGTATGAGGCCCTCATTCTCACACAACGGAGCTGTGTTTGTTTTCGAAAACCACCGCATGCAATCACGATTGTGATTGAAGAAAGAGCGGTAAAAACTGTCGGTTCAAGCAGGCCAGAGTATTGTAGGTCCGGGTCTCAAAAAACGCGATCAAATGACACTACAGACTAGTGCGCGTTTTGAAATAAGTCAATAGTTGAGCATGAATCTGCAAAAAACGCCAAATACTTTTGCACGATAATATACACTTTTATTTGCATATAAATTTCTTGTGTCTCTGGGTTTAACCTGTGAATGGTAGCTTTCACTGTGACACTCAAGTGTTCGTCTGCATTTTGAAAGCTTGCTAAATTGGACGTTCCAAAGGGAACGAGCGATTTTGGAATGATCCTAGATGCTTGGATAACGCTAAAATACAGTGACCGGCTCAAATGCATTAGTTGTTTCTTATGAGCGTTCACACATAGGGTACCACTCATTTTTACGTGAATTACATTGTGAGTTCCGTGAACAAGTGAAGCTTATGGTGCCTGAAGTTGAAGGCATAGGGAAAAACATTCTCAAGGACACAAGTGCGCTGGAGAGCTTGCAAAGCCATTTTATTATCGGGTTTCCAATCTCTGATAAGTGATTCCACTTCACGCAGAGGGTAAATACATTATACTCTTTCACGGTTGTTAGTAGAACGATTTTAATAGCCGTGCTTGTGTTCAACAAAACGAAACTCTCAATAACTAATGTTCTGGCGCTTGAAACTCATGAGGTTTTCTGAGGATCTGGTATGCAAGCACGCTTGGATTGTCTTGTGAGATCGTGTTAGAACCTCTGCATTGTTCATTTTTAGTTGACTCGCCCATTATTTCAGGTATTAATTTTCAGCTTGAGCTAATCGTCGGAAACCTGTCATATGCAGGAAAACGTGCAGGCATTCAGTTCCATGAGTTCTGGATTTTCCAAGATGTCTCGCCAATATTCCATCACCCAGATTTGCATCGGGCTAATTTCCATACGCAAGAAGATCATATTCTGAAAGCAGTTTATGCAGAATTTCAATCCCCTAATAGGTGCGTCATCATTAAATTTATTCTGTATGGTCTCATGTAAGTTTAATTGACTCCGGAGGCTTGTGGTCTCAGCATGTATTTCGCTTCATTCGAGTCGTTCAATTTTGTGCCATTAGAATGGGGTTGCTGAATGCGGAATCCAGAAACTTGCGGACGATTTCCCACATTCCAGCATTCCGCGTGCTCCGCCTCATTGCTCGAGAAAGTGTGTAAATTGATGACATACAGAAGGACGCTGCAGATTTGAATAACCTGATACAATTGTTGCGTGAATCCAGATCAGTGTGAAAGTCCGATGTTTGTTGCTTACATACCTAAGGTGCTGGTTTACCAATCCCAAAACAAACCTGACCAGCCATGAACTAAGAACGTCAGAATAGCGTTTGCTAGGTATTTCTACACGTTTGATTTATTTGTGACCCACAGTCCACTGACAGCAATGTAGCAACATGATAAGTTGTGGGCTTAATGCATGGTGCTAGGCGGCTGAGGATGTGAAGCGCACCAGAAATGATGTCACGCAATCCTCAGTAAAATAATGTCCGGTTAGTGATTCCTGATTATTGGGCTTTTGGCCTATTCGACAAGCCAGAGTTTAAAAAAGGACAGCACTTATATATGTTGGCCTAACGAAAAAAATCACCGCTATAGGCTTTATTCCCTGAGGCATGATACACGTTCTAAATTTTGAATAATGAATGATGAAGGAACTTATTGGCGGCGGGTTCCATCAAGCGGAACAGCGCTCTATTATGGACTGTCCTATCTTGAGATATTCATTGAACCTAAAAGCACAAACCCTCGTGAAAATTATTTTCAATTTTTAGGAAATCGCTAGCCCGCACTCTGAAACGAAAACGTCATTGGACTTTTATGTTCACTTCAACGTCACCGTGGAATGCACACTGCTGGTATGTTGACAAGAGTGGTGAGTAAGGGAATGTGTGTTCCGACAGTCAAGCTCAGGAAGCTTCGCTTACTCGATTGCTCGGAAGTACTTTCATCGTGCGCACAAGAAGGATCATTTCCATTATTACGGAAAAGCGGAAAGACTTTCTGAACCTTAGGTGATATCTTCATCTGGAATGTTTCTGAAATCACACGTGTGTGGTTGAAAAAAAGGTGGTACGATTCCGTGACGTATCAGAGAATCCAAAGAGCTTCAAGGGTGCCACATACGAACTGATCTCCTCTAGTGTTTGAATGCGTAAAACTTCGGTAAACAAAGTTATATTTTGAGGCGAATGCGCACAATTCGCCTTAAATGACCAAAACGATGAACCAGTTACCACCATCTCGCGAATGCAAGCACACGCGTGCAGAAGGAATTCTCGATTCCAAGAAGCAAGAATACAACGATTTACGTCATAACCTGTGAAGTGCTGTTGGTAATACAACAATGGCGATTGCATTTGCGTGAGTATGCAAAGTTTTGTCTCCCGTGATCGAGTGAGAATGGTATTCTGTTCGCAAGTACATGATGGAACCACATCTATGTCTTGATGGTTACAATGATTGTTATGCTGTCAGGAAGCACAATGAAAGAAAATTCTAATGTTTATCAAACGCTTCAGCTCTTAGGCTCAAATCCATGAAAACTCTTGTTCTTCGAATTGTTCCTTGAACTCGCATCTTCGTAGACGCGTTAACCTGATAATGGAACTTCGTTTAAATCAGTATAAGTCAGGGTATATTTCACGTATCATTCTATTGCTGTTTGTACGGAAAACCTATGACTGTAATTGTGTCTCGCTTGCTTGAGCGTTTTATTGGGGCTAAGACAGCCACTGTATGCCGCTACTTGACTTGTGTTCTTGCGACCGAATTCGGTTGTCGTGCATGCAAAATATAGCGACGGCTTGTTTATATATACTTAGGGACTGAATGCGTACAACCCTAAAGCGTTTATAAGCATCAAAACGCGTGATCCATATAGGATAATTGACAAGCGAAATGGAAATACTCAGGCTCAAAAAGGTACATTGGTAAAAGTGCTTATGGTTTAAGCACCCGCTAGATTCAAGGAGCTCCGAAAATAAGTTATATATATATATATATATATATATATATATATCAGTTGCGCTTCCAGATTCGACAGCTTCAGAAGCCTGGTCCGTAGATTGCAATACACAAATAATGAATCACGGTAGTTCTACTATAAACTAGATATAACTGACTACCTCAGGAGGTATCCTTACTTGACATTTTGGCAGAAATTAACCGGCTGGGGTTTGCTCGTTTTTCATTCAAGTGAGCCAATGAAAGTGGTAAACCATAACCCAATTGCTTGATTTCTAAATTGATCAACCCAAGCTTCTTTGCTGGTTAGAGCCTGGAGCCAAAATCTGTCCTGTTCTGTGTAAGCGAAAATTTTATGATGCATTTAGTCACGGATCCTTGTGGGAGCACCATTCTTGTACAGTAGTTTTATCATACCATGACGGGACTTCGTCACTCAAACGCTCAGTATTATGTGACCGAATCAGTCCTATCAGTCGTAACACATAGTTGAAACCAACTGGGGTCGCATATAGGCCCAAAAACCAGCCTCAAACACCTTTACCATTATAAATGGTCAGCAGTGGCCAGCGTAAAACACAAACGACCCACTCAACGTAGGAATCGGTTTCGTTTCCCCAAACAGCCTCTTGATGGGACTCAGCGGGTTGTCTATACGCCTGCACAAGTGCGAATGAGCACAGTGGAAAAAAATATAAATTGTCAAGTTCAGAATATGAGGAAAAGATTTTCAGAAACAACATACGGATAAGCCGTTCTCTGCAAAGTTCGTCACGAATGGCAGTGGAATTTTTGATCCAGATAGTGAGGCATCCACCAGCCTGCTCTATGGGGGAACTGTTCATGAACAAACCTAAACTTTAAGTATAACCTGAACGCAGCATGTACGCCAGTTTATGAGTTGTCGAAACACTTACTGGGTTCTTTTGATATTTTATGTTAAGTACAAAAGAAAATCACTTGACTCCTTGAAGCGTCATTGCTAAATGTTGCCGGACACAGAGCGTAGCATTGGGAGGAAATACGTACCCATCGTCTAGAAACAACTTTAATAAATTGCGCTCTGGATAAACGGAAATGAACGTCGTGAGCGGATTTTTCACGAGCCTGGATGGAAGACTTTGGTCAAATCTGAGTAAATTTATTTGGTGCGCACGGGATATTTAAACCCGGGCAGTTTTAGTGAATCACAAATGCCGTTTGATAACAAGGGATCTGACTAATCCATGCGTTTTCAGGCTTGCGTGCGATGCTTAAGTGTGGTTTCTTTCCTGCTTCGCTGGAAACTCTTTGATGCCTCTTTGGGTTAAGGTTGAATTTCTGGGCTTTAGCGCTTGATATGCGAGCTGACTTGCTAATTGGGGTATTCAAGATGGATAAGTCATGGCAGGTGGTAAACTAATGGATATGTGGGACTAGTGCTTGTCGGAGGCATTTCCTCAAACGACATGGGTTCGCACAACGTGTGCCTTCACACAAGAACTGCTGAATCGTTGCGCTCTAAATTCAGTGACACGTAGGCAAACGTGGTACTATTTTTCGTGCCGTTGTTATAAAACCTTAGTGCACAAATTCCGCCATTCCACCGAAAATGTTCGGTTCTACTATAGTTGTTCTCAACTGCCTTTTCAAACTTCAACCTAAGCAGCCCAGGGTATTCATGCACTGACTAGTAGCGAACGTGATTACGTCACACCAGGTGGTACGAGAAAACAAATGGAGAATCAGCAAACGTGCGCGTGATTCGTGAATGAACGTATGGTGCTGTTCGGCATCCCTGTAGGCTTTAGAAGTCTTCTGTATGATAGAACTCAAGTCACTATATTTAGTTGTGTTTATTAATCCCCAGATCACGCCACGCTCTGCTGTCATTGTTTTTTTTAAAACTATTGAAACTTCATCTTTAAAGTAGTCGATTCGATATGCACTACTTTTAGAACAGTATGCAGTTGGATGCCAGGGCGCCTTCACGTTTCGAACCAACTTCTGCACAGTTCAGTTATGCGTCATCTCTGAACGAAGTAACCATACGGGCAGCGTTTATTGATGGCGGGTGTATAATCATCTTGGAAGACATTCTGTTAGCTCACAGAAATTAGTTTGTCGTAGACGAATTACAGCTAACCAGCCGGCATGAACTAGTGGGGATTTATCTATGATGTTTGCCTGAATTTGACGGCGTTGCGAAATTACTGACCGTATGGCCACAAAATCCCATAAATGTAATGAAATGTGTAGCCATGGGGCCGACTGATGTTCTTTTACGAATATGGTTTACCATAGTCTACTCATGGTAATAAACCCAAAAACACCGAGTACCCCGAATTTTTTGAAAGCCGGTCTCGTAAGTATTTTCATCATACAACCAAACTGCCATGAATTTAATTTTGAGTGTTTCGGCAATCATCCGTGCGTCTTTCAGTGATGTAGTAGAAGTAGTTGCAAGCGGGCTACACACAAAATTCTATGATCTGAAACATTTGAATACATCATGTTTTGTCAAGTGCATTTGAAAATTTCGCACTGGCAAACATGTGCGAATTCTGTTATGAGCGGATGCTTCGCTTGAAAAATACAATTATTTGCGTCGTGCTCGATGGAGCGATTGTTACACTGATTGCTTCGTAATTGTTCGCTGAATTTCGATTTTCAGTTTTTGTCTCCCATGCATACTCTGGGGCTCCGTTTGTGTATAATATGTGTGCAGTTTTGTTTGGCCGTTGTTGTGTTTCGCTGGATGGATGGTTTAAGTAATGATAACCAAGCTGTGTAATGTGGCTTTTCAATTCATGTTATTCCGACTGGCTTTCATTCTGATACCTGCGAAACACAGCAGTGAAAAATTTATTTTACAAAGTATGTGGCTGAGAACGTGTGCAGTGCCAGCAAATAGGTGCACTAGTATACACGAATAGCTCATTCAACAGAAAGTAAAATGTACACGTAAAGTTGTGCATCTAAGTAACTGGTATTCTGGGAAAGGAACAGATCCCATAGGATCACAAAATCACTTTGGCGAATAGGACATCACGATCTGGATACGCGCTAGCTTAACATACGCAAGGAAACGGTTCATATTTAGAAATTAGCGAGCCTGGCAGCTCCGACCTCCAAGAAGAATTTTCAGTAGGTTTAAGTATCTGACCGGTGGTTTCCAAAACACGGTGGTTCTTGTAAATCCTAGATATCGACACCAAGTTCATGAGTTATCATTCCTTGACCACTTGCCAGGAATTAGCCACATACTGGCGGGTGCATCGATCTTCACAACCAGGACAGTTACTGGATCGTCGTTCGATGGGTCGTGCACACCAACCACATCACTCAAATGTGAACACATTCGCCTATTCGGACGTAAAAATTCAGATGCGTCCAACGTGCGTTGGTGGAGTAGTAGTTACACTCTTGTCTCGCACATCAGACGTCCGGGCTTCGGATCCCTGCACGGCCTTTGGACATGCGCTGCCGATGAGCCCTAATAAGAGCTCCCCCTTTTGTTGTGGTCTCACCGGAATAATTACGCTAGAACAGGAACACGGCCGTTCAAACGAGAGTTGTGTGACTGAACAAAATACCTATCCCTCCCAACCCCAAATCTGTAACCATATACAGTTTGCTTGTTTCTAGTGTAAATGAATAAGTGGGAGCGATATAAATATTACCCTATGTTGAAGACTTTCTCTTTATGCTCCGTTGACGCATGCTGTGTTGGTCCAATACGGAATAATTTCGAGAGTGATTTCAAATATCTCCGAATCCATGCGAATTGATGAAAACTTTCCCGACAACCTGGGACATAGATACTCTGTCCAACGGCAAAAACAGGACATCTCATTATAACTGAGGCTAAACCTGGCTGGTGTTTTTGATGGGGACCATGATGCAAACATAGTATTGAGCTCTTCTACTGATAGAAGTATTCTGCATGTGGCTTTGCCTCGACGTATTTGATTTCGATGGGTAGGTAAACGTGTGTCACCAGGATGCGCACGGGGTGGGAAATCTTAACAAGTCTACCGGTGGTGACCACAATAGTCGGAATCTCAGACGAGTGAGAGAAGCACCGCTTGTAAAAGCGGCGCCCCAGTATCTTGGATTGAAACAATGTGTCTATGAGGTAAAGCAATTTACACTGGTCTAGAGTAATATTCTTAGCCTTACGTTTGTTATTCGGATAAGTCAGGTTATTTTATGGGTTTTCTGAGCATGTTTATGGAGAAAGAACAGACAAGCGTCCGGCTAAGCAAAAACCAGAAGAGCAGAAACCTCGTGTGGGAGCTTTTAGATATTGAGGTGTTCATAAATGGCCTTAGAAATTATTATTCACGCTTAGATGTCTCGAGAGAGAAAGTAATTGTTGCACAACGAGATGTAAAAGTCTTGATGATTGCGAAGTGAAAGAATGCAGGAGCTCATGCGGAGAGCATTAGGGAAAGTTGAGCACTCATCCAGCTGCAGGTGATAACGTGAGGGTGGCAACCAGGGAAAGTTGCATCGAATTTGGGGGGAATAGACAGCCCTTGACACGGGTAACGTCAAGAAGTGGGCATTGGTATGTGCAGCGCTCCTTAAGCTGAGATCATCCAAGCAGTCAGAGGCGAATGCACATTGCAGGTTGAGATTATCAAGCATAATTTCCTCCGGATGAGTTAAAGGTTAAACTTTGGAAAGCCGCGTGAGCCGGTTGAGTGTAGGATGGGTTTCTGTAGGTGATGATCTGCAGGTATGCTTGAAAGACAGAAAGCTAAGCAGATTTGGAAAAGCCCTACCGTCGTTAGTCCTCAAATGGGGTGGCCATCTATGTCGGTTCCGGAGTATAGGTGACATCCAACATCAGAAAGGGATATTGTGTACTCAAGAAAGGCGACCGAGGCATCATGCGTGCTAGGGAAGAACCACGTATAAAGGAGTCGGAAACTCTAAAAATGCTTCGTGTGGAGGAACAATTTAACGGTGCGTCAGATAATGTTGATGAGTAATGCGGTAGAGGATACAGATCACCGTGAACAAATGGTTACGCGCTGGAGTCAGTGACCCTTCATAACAGCCGTATTAGTGACAGCAGTTGATGGCAATACATGTTGCAGTTGAACAGAAATAGCAGGATTAAATTAAGTCAAGGTGTATCGTTCAAGCAAAGCTCCTTCTTCCCGTCTATCTCCATGACTCGTTTTATGGTAGCCTGTGTCATAGCGCTAATCGCAACCCACCCAAGAAATGAGGACTACTTCGTTTTTTATTATTAACAAGTGCCCAGATAGAACGATATAAAGAAAGGAGAGATTGTAGGCTACGTAAGGAGCGAATTTATCAACCGGGAGGGTCATGGTTTGAAAGTGACCTCTGCATCTCATTCTTTTTTCTAGGCTATGCAACCTGACAGCATGCCAGCCGTCGTGCCTCCTTCATATGACATGGATTTCAAACACCGACTGCGTGTTACAGCTGAACGATTATCTTTTATTGCTTCGTCAATGAAAGGACAGGAACGTCCGTTCTGTGTTGCCTTCAAGACCGTAAAGCGGGCGGGTATAAAACCAGTCAAACAGGACGGTGTGAATCCTGACCCAGGCAAGCTTAATGCCTAGTGTCGAGAATGTTAAGGGTAGTGCTATACTCTCTTCTTTGCTTACGCTGTTCCGTGGAAAGCAGGCCACGAAACTGCTGGCGAAGCTCGATAAGATTGTCTGACATTAGAATCAATTAATGATGGTCAATCTAATATGGATGTTTGCGGAAAACAAGCAAACGTAGTAACTAGGGCGAGTGTTCCCACAGCCGCAAATTTGTTAGGCATAATTGGGTAGTTTCACATTGAATCTGCTTGCGATTTGTTGTTCATTAAACTTTTCCAAAACTTTTGTTAGTAATACAACGTACTGTTTTCAAAGGGGACCAACTTTTCAGGCTTGAGAACAGTTCAATCCCTTAGCAATATGATGAGATCAGTAATTTTACCAGCGGCGTTTGGGAAGGCCGATTACCCGTCTTAGCCGCAACAGATATGCACCGTGAATATGTGCAAATCCGGCTAAGACCATTTGAGGTTCCCAAGTAGCCGTACTCCAGGATCTATCTTTCTGGCGAAGTGCCAGTGGATCCGCATGAATCGTTTCACCAACATCTACATGTGTGCCGTATACTAGTTTACTTAGCTGGAGTCCAGTATGATTGAAATTAATTATTAATTGAGTTCAGCATCATCATCATCATAATTGTCAGCTGTAAGAACCGCGTACTCGTCGTACACTGGTTGTAGCTGCCGCAGTTTCGTTCACCGATGATTTGGGGGATGAGGGGTAAGTAGCTTCGCATTGCACGCGCGAGCTGGTAAATTGGTGCATAAATCCAGCACTGTCAGTATGCTGTCAAGTGGGGGGTTGGAAATGGAGCTATGCATTGAAGCCAATAGCTTTGATGCACGAGCGCCATTGAGGGCGCGAGTGGTCCATGTCTGATAATGTCCCTAGCCGTTGATGTGGCCTGTCTCGGG
>NW_008752147.1:118062-128705 GCF_000715545.1 Opisthorchis viverrini | reverse complement strand
ATCAGAACTGCAGTCCGTTGGGGCATAAGCCGACACGATGCCGCGAGGCATTGAGCTTGATTGAACTGGATAGCCGGACGGCGCAGAGACGACTGTTTACTGGGATCCAATCCAGCAAAGCGCGTTCAGCTCTGGGGCTGAGTGCAACTGCCACAACATATATTCCACGAGTCATCGCTTCTGGGTCACAGGACACACGGATGGAGAAGTGTGAAAGGGCTGAGTTCATCCTTGGTGTTCTGAGATGCAGAACCACGCTCGGGTCTTGTATGCGTGTTTCGGAGACACAACATACATCAATTTTAAAGGAGTACAAAGTTTCAGCAGGCATTGCCTGCCTGCCAATTGGGCATAGGGTACGGAGTTTAAAAGCTCCTATATAGGAAGGAATTAGAAAGGAAGGATTTAGAAGGGCGTTATTTTGTTTAATGTTTGTAGCCAGCGAGGAGCATAAAGCCGTTCGGTCAGGTGACTGACAGTCAAATGGCCCAGCGAAATTTGCTTGTGCAGTGGGAAGGGGTTGGGGAGGGACATCGGGTGGACGCTGAATTGCGCGGGCAAATGATTTTTCCAGGTTGCCCAGGCCGAGAATGGGTGTTTGGTTGAGTTACCTCACCTTGAGCCTTCGACTCAAAAGTCTGACCCACAAGGCAGTGGGATGACGTAGGGTTTTGTTCGGGGACCCTAACCCTAGCCTCTGACTCAAAAGCTTGACCCACGAGGCAGTGGGAGAGTGTGGGGTTTTCTTTGGGGACCCTACCCGGAGTCGCGACTCAACAGCATGGTTGCACTTTGTGGAACGAAGTTCCAGCCGGTATAGCCCGCGGGATCATTGCAGCACTAAAGACCAACCACCACGCCAAGGTGGCAGCTTTAGGTCGGGATTGAGTTCAGCATGCATGTCAGAATAATCAAACGATCTAGAAATTTGGCGGGGCGTAACAAGTAGTAGGCGTGCATCCAAATTGACGCATGTATAGCTGCTGAAATTGTAAGGCAAGATGGTAATGAACACAGCAATATACAGGGCATAAATTATGTTCTCCACATCCACCACAATTTAAATTAGCTTGTGAATGGTAGTGCTGATCGCAATCTTTCGGGTCTTCTCGGATTGGAAACTTTTGCTGTTTTCAGCTGGCATGTTCTTCAGAGCTAAAGTTTTGTTCTGATACAGATATATCATCTACAAATGATTCATTGGATTTGGAACTAGCAGAGAGGCCCTCAACAGACTGACCGCTTGTATTGAACCTAACCTGATCAATGTGTCTGATGACACAATGGTTCTTCGAAATAGAGAGTTGTCCCCACACCATTGTCCTGTTGCAGGTCGCAAGTCATTTTATTTGAAAATTTAACATGGTCCGTTTTGATACGGTTCAGACTTGTACGCAAAAAGTGCGATATAGAGGAGTCGTGATACTCTTCTCAGTAATTAAATGAATTGCATTACTGTATGAAAATAATTAATTACTCCGGGGTCAAATTCCGCGAACTAGGAAAGAGTAGAGTAATGGAATTTTGAAATGCTTGTACAGAACTCTCAGCAATAACAATGAAAATTTATTTAAAAGTTAAAGAACCGCAGTAGTCCGCATGAACGCGTTGAAGTGTTTCACAAACAACTGTCTTCGCATTGAACAGTGAAGGCTTGCTATGAATATTGTGTGTATATTTAACACAACTTTTAGCAGTGCGAATCTGCAAAAAATGAGGCTCGCTGAGTTGGCGGATTGATATGTCTATATTCAAAGCACAACAAATCATCCTGAGTGATGGTTAAGCTTTTCTGGCGACTTTAAAATGCAAGAAATCGGCGTCGCCCTTGCCTTGTCCAGCCAGGTCGAAATACAGAACTCCTAGTATCACAAACCACCTCATCTTCCTTGACTGATAATGGTTGAATCAATGAGCAAGGAGATTTTTTCGAATGAGAGTCATACAATGGAATTCTGAAAGTACCTCGTACGATGATTTTTAGATCGATGTATTGATGTAGCTGGCGCACGAAAAATTTATTCGAGGTTAGAATGTGCTCCCCATCTGCCTCCTTAAATGATTTCTTTTAAAGTAATTTGGCCATACCGCATCACAGATCTTCGCTACATGCTTAAAATGGTCACAGTGATGAATTCGGGACAAATTGATAACCACGTGACTAATAATTGCTTTAAATGGAATATCTCTTCCGGTTCCATGAACATAAGTTCAGCGCAAATGATTATTTAGATGTTCGACAGAAGATGATCTCAGAAACGTATTCATTTTGATCTTCTATTATTATACAAGCGAAATTTCGCTGTATAAGTTCACTCTAGTCTGCGAAAACTGTGCCAACTAATGCGCTTTGTCTCTTAACGGTTATGGTTTCCAGAAAAATGCAATGCTAGACTGGTGCGAGTTGTGTATTGCGATTTTAGTATTGTAAGCGGTTGTTAAAACTAAATTTCACTTGGTGTCTTAGGTGATCCCAGTAAAAATATATAACAAACGCTTCCCTGATGCATTCTAATGCGGAGAATATTTTGACCATTATGACCTGTAAATCATGGTTTTTCAATCATCGGTCAATTCTTAGAAAACGGGCTTCAGTATACAATCTCTTTTGTCAGTTTTAGCGACTCTTATGTGGTTAGTCATGGAACCATTTTGAATAGCCGGCTGATGATTCTGAATCCTGAGGAATGAGAATGCGTAAATTTGCAAGCTTTCATGGCGATTTCATGGTTTTGTAGAATAGACAGATTTCTTCTGTGAGACCGCATAGTCTGAGAGCTGCTCTTTGAAAGCTAGCTCTTATGTTAACGCGTGGGCTGGCGGACGTATGATGGTGCTACGTAATTGAGTCTCAAAAGCACCGTGTTGGACCATGGTTGTATTTTTGCAGAAATAACAGCAATTGCTTGTGTAAGTAGAGAGCGAAGTATTAGGCCCGGTACTCAAATAAAACCATCAGGTGACACTTCAAAATTGTGCGTTAAATGGCAAAACACAAGTCGTGCATGGATGCGCGTTCACGAGGGTGGGGCCACTATGATTTGGCTGTTTGGTCTTCTGCAAGCATCATACATATAGACAATTCCTAGAAAACATGCCTTGCGTCACAATCATTTCGGTTAATTTTAATGATTCCTATGTCTTCACAAAAGGAAAATGTAACTGTGGAAATCTTGCTGAGTGAGAAGGCCCAAATGTGCAAGCTTCTATTGTGGCCTCGTGGATGTTATTGATCCACAATTCCGAATACGCTGACATGAACGTGAGTGAATGGGGAACGACCTTGGAAACTTTGCTACACTTGAAACAGAATTGCCAGCGTAAATTACTCTACCAATTCTTTTTTGGCGTTCAGGCGTTGCGTACCATTCATTTTGTTTTTTGGCTTACACTGTGAGCCCCGGGGACAGGTCAAGCAATGAGACGTGTACGGTGGTTGAAGATAAATACAAAGGCATGGCCATAACAGGGCGCAGTCACAAAACAGAAGAGGATCTTGTAAAACCTTTTTATTTTAAGGATGCCTCAAGCAAATTCGGTCCCATGAATCAAGAATACAACTATTTACGTCATAACTAGTGAAGTGCAGTAGGTAAAATAACAATGGCACTTGCATGCGCGTGAGTGCTTTAATCCCTGTTATCTGCTTAGTTCATATACCACGAAAAGACTCACAGCGCGAGCTCTGCGTTATTGATCATTGAATTGTTTTGCGTGGGAGTACTGGCCAAATACTGATTGAAGCAACTGAGGCATAGTCCAAATTCGTGTACAAAGGCGAAAGAACAGGGCGCTCTCAGGGTCCGTATGATTTGCATCAAAAATTATGTGCAACGACACTAGGAACTTCAAGTAAAATCACATATGGAATATTAGGCGCTCTTAGGAAGACGGAAACCTAATGTGAACTATAGAACATGAATCAATGGTATACTGGCGATCAAAACGCGGATTAAAGGTAACAGAACAATGACCGCAAAACGGATGTGCACGGGCTGTAGGTCCCGTAATCAATGAACTTGTACTTCTTCCGCGAGCGCGGAGATAATAAAGCATTTAATCAAAAGAACGGAGTGTGAGCTAAGTGGCTGAAGATTCACATTGGACCATTATATCAACGGCTGTTAACGTTACCGACGGGGTGAGAGAGTCCACTGCCAGTTCCTTACGGCGGCGCTTAAGTCGTTCATCCGGCTTGAAAATAAAAAAATGTTGCTAATAATGTATTTTCCCTGTTGTTGTCACCACGATTTTAGTAAACATCTTTTCCCATGGGACATTTCTTACTTTCTGTCGTGCTTTCTGTCGTGAATTTAGTCTGACTGACTGTTGTGAAATTTAAGATGGGTAAATCTTTCATGATCAACAACTTTCTGAATCGGCCTACAAATTACAGGACGAATCTGGCAGATACATTAGGTAAACTGTTCGTTCCGTCAAGATAATACACATAACTTGAGACAAACCATTTCTCGGTTGTTCGCTCTACTTAATGTCGGATGCCAGCTCACTCCTTTCCATTATTTTTCCAGTGGCTGTTCATTGATTTGCTTCAAGCACATAAGATTAGCCTGCCAAGTTCCGTCGGTAGAGCACCAGTGATGCAATGTGTGTCCATAGACATCATGTATCCTTAGGATTGTGAATTGGGCGCGTATGAACATGCGGCTTTGCCGAAGGAGTCATCGGTCACTAATGAATAACTTAACAATAAGTCCTCTCCAATTTACTACGAGTTACCACGCCTTGAAAGCAGCCATGATAAGAATTATTTTAACCATGCATGCATCCATCGCGTCAAGATAATTAGTTAGTTTCTCTTAGTTAGTCCTCTCTTAGTTAGTCAGACTTGTATCTCGGGTATATTTCGGGAGCTTCATTCAATAAATTTGTTTTGCACATTCGACGAAGGTGCTGTTATAATACACTCACTTCGATTCCCCGAGCTGCTGTTGCCAGTCTCATCGGCGGCTGTTGGGCACGGCAGTTTCTTATTAAATCATGCCGTTCTTGAAGTTTTCAAACAGGGCTAACTATCGGTGTTGCTAGTTTCATGTGTTTGTGCTGCAACAAATGTTTCCCGAAAACATGATTTGTTCGAAAATTTGGTCGCAACTGTACGCTGTCAACCATCAATAAATTCAAACTTACCCCCGAAGATTGGTTGGTTTCCTATTTGATCAACGCGTACCTTTTTGGTGGTTAGAGCTTTTGGTTACAATTCTTCAGTGTCTGTGAGGGTGACGAGATTATGTGGAACAAGTTCATAAATCCTAAAGGGCCATTATTCCCCTTTGGTCGTTTCTGACCTTCTATGCCGGTATTCCATGACTAACAAATTCGTATGAATCGCCAAATAACAAAAGTCAAAGTGAGTGCGTTTGCTCATAGACTTAATAAACAACATCATTTCCCATAGTCTGTAGTTAACCGTTTTCACGAAAATTAGAAAGGATCCAGTTAGCGTAGTAGTCCAAGGAAAAACCAATACTGCAGTGCCGCAACAAATGTTTTCCTAACACATGGGTGGTTCAAAAATTTGGTCGCAACTGTATGTGGCAAACCTTAGTTTGATGTCATTTTTCAAATGCTCGATTAGCCATCAATGAATTCAAACTGATCCCAAAAGTTGTTTCGTTTCTTATTTGATCAGCGCGTGCCACTTTGATGGTTTGAGCTTTTGGTCACCATTCTCCAGTGTATGTGAGAGTGACGAGATTATATGGCACGTGTTCACAAATCCTAAGGGGGCTGTAATTCCCATTTTGTTATTTTTGACATTCGTATGAATCACCAAATAACAAAAGTACAAGTGAGTGTGAGTTGCTCATAGACTTAAAAACCTGCACACAACAGCATTTTCCATAGTAGATAATTAGCCGTTTCCAGGGAAAGTAGAAAGGATCCAGTTAGCGTAGCAGTTCAAAGAAAAAAAACAATGCCACTAGGGAAGGTGGGAATCAACCAACCATGCGTCTTCAGGCTTGCCTTCGATGCCGAAATGTGCCTTCAGTCCTGATATCCTTAAAACTATGTAAACCAGTCCTAGGTGAACGGTCGATTTTCAGGTACTAACGCTTCTCCTGCGTGCTAGACAAAGGTTGAATGGCCGTTGTAGTACAAGTAGATCAAACCTAGGCAACCGTGATAGTCGTTCTGGGACCGGTGTTATCAAAATTGTAGAGCACAAGTTCCACCGATGCATCAAAAATCACCTGTTCAGCTATAGATGCTAAACGTGTTTTCTCGAAGGTCAAGTTGATTAGCCCACTGTTTCAAGCGTCGACTAGTAGTGCACGTGCTTGCGTCACACCAAATGATACAAGAAAACAAATGAAGAATCAGCAACGATGTGGATGATCGCTTGCACATCGTGGTGATTTGATACAAGAAAACAAATGAAGAATCAGCAAAGATGTGGATGATCGCTTGCACAACGTGGTGATTTCTGAGAGAATGGCGCTAATCAGCAACCTCTCACACTATCGATTGCCTCCTTCGTGATAGTTAGTTCATGGAATGGGAATACAGAATGGCAGCGCAACAGAATTGAGTGTACACGTCGTTTGTTTGTACGTACAAATCGGAGATTTGCTGTCAGCTAACTTGCCAAATTCTGTCAACTTCACCTCGGTTGTTTTCCATTCAGTATGATGATCTATCTAGCATACTCATTTTAGATTCACTACGTAGGGGGATGTGAGAATGCCTTTAAGTTGCGAGCTAGTTGCTGCATACGGAAATCTCTTCATTGGAGACTGATGAAGCATTGTAATTCGGCCGCTAATCTTGCGTTAATACGGCCATTTTTGGTTCCGATGACTGCGAAACGCAGCTGTGATGCAAATTAATTTATATCGCATGAAGTTGAAAACTTGTGTGACGCATGCAACTATTGGCAGTAAACCACCTGATTTTGACAGCCTACCGAGAACGTCTAACGGTGAGCACTGGTATACCAGAGTTTCCCACTAAACAGAAGAAATGACGTGTGTAGCATTGGCCCTATACAGGGCATTCTGAAGTTTTGAAGTTTTGGGCGAGGTAAAAGAAGTAAGTGATTCTTCAGAATAAGATGTTGAAAGTACCGTAAAGGGTACGGAGAGACCGATAGGGTGATGATGTTGGGACTGTCGATTATCACCGCCGTGGTTTGAAACCGACCTATACATTACCAAGTATTTTTACTAGGATTGGGCTATTTCCCACTCGAGTTTACTTTGTGCGAAATGAATGCCAAAAACCTAAATGTGATTGTACCGGCTACCCCTTAAACTAATTTTGTTGGTACATCCACACAGATTGTCGATTATCTTGGTTACCGCAAAACCACGAGCATCACCTACCATTTCGTCAGCACCTACCTCTCCCTTTCGTGAAGTGGAGAGTCACCCATCAGATCACGCATCACAAACACTCAAACCAAGTGACAATTCTTGTCCCATTTGAAACCTTAGCCGACAGCTTGGGCACTACTACTTCTCATCAATTTTTTGTCTAGGCGGCTACCACTTGCGTCACGCGCCATTAAAGCTTATGAACTTCAACGCATCAGGTCAAGTTTTATTCATGTTCGTGCAACTGTTAAACAGGTAGAGACATCCTCTCTTTACAGCGCACACAATAAATAGGCATACAGCTCGGCCAAACATACACACTAGCGCGCGCAGAGAACAGGAAGCCAAACGATGGCCACAAGTCCACGAACAAATATGGAATACCCGTAGCAGCCAAACTGCGGAAAAAAAACAAGTTCCCACCATCCGGACTTCCCCTAAGGAACCCTCGCAGACGATATATTCCTCGTTCGACTTCCTGCAATTTCGCAATACACTAATTCTTTTACGTGTTGCAACCCACTACTGTCAACTATACTAAAAACATTCATTAGTGCATATACCTTCTGATTTGTATTATGATCATCAACGGTGCACTAATAATTGGTGAGCCCTACGTGACTCGAACACGCAACCTTCTGACCCGGCTGAATTATCCCTATCATCATCTCCACATCACGATGCTGCTCCAACACCCATCATATTCGCCTCCGTCCATCTTTCACTGCTTCACCACTACAATCCCTCCATATGGTTCACCCAAGTCCAATCACCCAAGAACATACCATGTATTATCACTTACTGGCGTTGCTTCCAGCAGAGAGAGCAGCAGATTAGCACGGTATACTGCACACGCCTGACGACACTGTACCCTACACTCATTAAACGTTGCAGTTTATCAGAACACATGAGACTGGAACGACTACCCAACGGAGAGTCACTGGACGAGTCCACCCCATTTTAACTTTTACGGGGGCTTTATAATATCATCTTGAACCGCAAAATGGATGACGTTTTATTCAAACAACACTTTCTGAAAGGTCTACCCCTCAAGCATAAACCATCCTGGCATCCATCCCTGATAGCCTCCTTCTAGCCGGACTGTCCAGCATTGCGGATTAGATCCTCGGAGTCCAACAACTTTCCTCTAACGTCTCCTGCGTAAATACCTCAGATTCGGTGTCCACCCTTCTCGGTCGACTCGATACTTTAGCGAATCAGGTCGCAGCTATTTGTACAATTCGACATCAACCGTTTTGTCTTGCGCCGTTTCGTTCACGTTCAACTTCTTGATCACCTCAGTCATCCCGAGGACCAACACTTTGTTGCTACAACACGACGTTGGGATATAGAGCCCAGAAGTGTTCACAAGCATGCGCTTTCCGACCAGGTAATCCGACTCCGCAACTGTCGTCGAAACTCACGCGCCGAAATATAGAGGCGAGCAAAGTTCCAAGACCAACCCATATAACTCGCCACCTTAAAATCGTTCATCAACCCTTCGGTCTGAATTTTAGTGTGGACAGTTGGGCTGGCATCATCACTATGCCCGCAACTGCCGCTTGCTGCAAACCCATTGCTTCTTCTTTTACACTAACGGCCGCCAATGGTTCTCCTATCAAAACTTGCGGACAGTGCACTCTACGGCTAAGCCTTCGGTTGCGCCGCGATTTCCCGTGGATCTTCGTAATTTCTGACGTCCAGTATCCCATTATCGGCGCAGATTTTTGCACTCATTTCAAACGTTTTGGGGGAGCTAAGTCAAAACGTCTTATTGACGCAAATACTCAACTATCTAAGAAGGAGGCTCTATCATTCTGCCCTCCATCTATGCAATTTCATCGGTATTAAAAGCGGCATTTCACCTTCAAGTCCCAGAATTAAGTAAACCAAATTTTTGTCAGCCCCAATCTATGCGATCCATCACATTCATCCGCGTGGCCCTTTGTTTTTTGTATGCCTAAGCCGTTTATCTCCAGGGAAATTATAACTCACCAAGGAGGAATTCTAACAGATGGTTCAATTGGGTATCATCCTACCTTCTCAATGTATGTGGACCTCACCACTCCATACGGTGCCAAAGCAGACGTCCTCAGACCGGCGTCCTTGCAGAGACCGTAGATCACTCCGCAATATCACCAATCCTGACCGTTATCCCATCCCACACCTTCACAATTTTCGTCCATACTGAAATTTTCCGGGCTTACCGTCATATCCCTATGCACAGCGAAGTTGTCCATAAAACAGATATCACCACTCATTTTGGGTTATTTGAGTTTTGACGCATGCCTCTTGGCCTCCGTAATGCTATACAACATTTCAAAGTTTTATTGATTAAGTATTAAACGGCCTTCGCTTTGGATTTGCTTATCTTGATGACAGTTTGGCTGACAGTCGCTCACGGGAACAGCATTTGGAACATTTGTATACCACATTTGCCCGTCTATCTGATAATAGCGCGGTACATAATGTTCAGAAACGCGTCCTTGCATGTTCTTCACTGAACTACCATTCGGATGTACGATTGACAAGACCGAAATTTCATCGGCCATCGGAGAAAAATTGGGCACCTTTTACTAACCTGTGAGCCGGGAATCCTCCCCCAAGGTAGATGAATTTCGATGATTGTCCTATAAGATATTTGACAGGTGATATCTTTGCTGATTGATTTTTTGAGATTATTTCATCCACGATGTAACGCCCATTTATCACTTGCTGTTGATGCATCAAACATCGCTATAGGTGCAGTCCCACAACAGTCGGCTCATGGTGAAATGCAACCTCTTGGTTTCTCTCCTACGAAACTCTCGCAGGCAAAATATCGTTAGAGCACCCTCGGTCAAGAGTTACTCCCTATTTACTCTTCTGTTCGGCATTTTCGCCATTTTCGTAAAGACCGGCGATTTTGTGTCCTCACAGATCATAAGCCATTAACGTTTGCTTTACAGGCCAAAAACGACAGTTATTCTCCTCGAGAGATACCTCACCTATTTCGCTACACTACTCTCACAAGATAAACCCTCTTCATTGCAGGTTAGACCAGTATCTTGACAAATACTCTCCCCTTAACGAAGGAAAGAAGTAGGCGCTGACGAAATGGTAGGTGATCCTCGTGATTGTGGGGGAACCAAGATAATAGACAGTCTATGTGGATGTACTAATAAAATTAGTTGAATGGGTAAGTAGACGGAAGGGTAGCCGCTAAATAATAGGCCTCAACGTTTATCTTTGATGCCAGTACATTTAAGTTGTGGTGCCCTTGGGAATAAATGTGTATAGTGAGTGTAGAGCCAGCCAAACCCGACC
>NW_008752147.1:90067-117928 GCF_000715545.1 Opisthorchis viverrini | reverse complement strand
TTTCGTATAATGTGGAATCGCAGGAAAACAATATTTTGCCGGTTGAACATAAACAAACAGCCTGTTACTTTTTCTCGTCTCCTAAATGAAAGTTTTATTCCACTTGCAGAGATACTACCAAAAAGAAAATCAAAGCGGCATCTGTTTATTTGCAAACGTTGGGACCCACAAATGATAGTAGGGTTTTGTCTGATGCCTGCAGACAACACTGTGCAGACTCCTATTTCAATGTAGCAACCTCATCAAATCCAATGGTGGTTAAGCGTAACTGCGATCGACCTTTGACACACCTATGTTCCTGAGAGAATTTGTTTGCCCATCCTGCAAAAGACAAATCCTTCATGGTGTTGGATCCAGTTGCGCTCTTTTCAACAAACCTGAAAGGTAAGCCACAAAAGCAGTCGTAATTATACGCCCTAACCCTCGTTGGTTATGCACGACTTCCGATATCCCACAGAGCCTAAGTCAGATGGTCTCTCAAATATTTCAAAGAGGTTGTCCAGGCACGCGTTAGGAGGAATGTATCCCCAAATGATTTTGCTACCAACTACAATGCAGATGGATGCAGACATAAAATCCGTTGATTATAAAATGCGATCTGTTTCCTACACAATTCTTTCTACTTTTGATCCAAATAACACACGTCGGCGATACGGGAAAACGATTCTGTGCTTGGATCGCCACATACTCATGAGGCGGACCAGCATCAGTTTAAGTCGTCTGTGTGATCTACCAGATCCGAAAAGTGGCCAGCATCCAAGTGGCCATCATTGCGGCCTGTGCACTACTTAAATCCCACATCTATCATCGTTTCATCAGGTGTGGTGAAATACGGGGCACTAAAATAGCTCAGTGATTGGGAAGAAAAACTTTTGAGTTGCTGCGTCCCCAGGTAACAAATGATTCACGAACCAATAAGGAGGCCAAAGTGGTACCCAGGGCTGCGCATTCAGAGTTAACGAAGACAACCCAGGTGAGACTCAGGTTCAAGGCGGGAAAAACACGCCCTGCCACCCGAAACAGAATATGAAGAATAATAGATGGAGTATTAGGAATGGGCACAAAGTGCTGTGAGTGGTGTATGAAATTACCCAGGTAGGATAAACTGCTATCTCAGGGTGGGGAAGCATAGTGACTATTGAACGAAAAATCCTAAGAGGTCGACTCTGCGGAGCGGAGTTTATTCTATAGCGTCCGCGGTAAATTCAGACGCTAACGTTAGATAAAGTGGAAGTTGGTGTTAGATCAAATCTCAGAAGCTCTTAGAGCTTCTTATGAAAATGTATCGACTGTAAGCAGTTGTATGCGAAGATGATCAGATTGGTTGATAGACAAAAGGAAAACGCAGGTGTTTCGGATGCCTACATAAGAAGGAAGGTTGCGGGTAGTGGAGGGTTGCATTTTCCACGGTTTGATATCCCGGCAAATGGAGTTTTTTTATTGAAAAGAGGTTTGGGATCAGACAACAGGAGCACAAATTCACTGGTTACACATCTGTACATTTATTGAACAGATATGGTGGTAAGCACATTTTAGGAAAGACTATTTAAGTGAATAAGTGTTGCATGTTCTCAACCGTGGTCCATCAAGCTACTATTTTGGGGCTAGCATAAAAACATACATTAAATGATTCGGCCGCGGTTGATTAAATCTCAGCTTGAGCATATCGGCACGAAGTTTGCGAAGAAGAGCGTTGAACTCAAGTTCTAGGGACTGGTTTAGCTTAGATATCCATATATCGTAATTCTTACCTGAATTTCTACAGACTCATCTGCGGAAGAAGTGAGAAGGAATGATTAAAAAACAATGTCCCTCTTGTCAGGATGTATGCGTACGTGGTGCCAAAGACCAGCATCTGAGAGATCCTGAAAACGCGTTTCAAAATATACTAGCGTTAGTTGCCCTAGTAGATTGACGCAGACGGATGCAGTGATCTGGTGGCCCTTATTTAGTGGATTGCTGACTCCTGCTTTGACTCAGCTCTGTCAGATCAATTTGCTCTGTGCTGCCATGGAGTTGTGCTACTGATAATGAAGTTCAACACGTCATCAATCGCGTCCAAATTAAGGGAATGCAGTCGCCATATAGGATTCCTAAAATTTCAATACATCGGAGAACACAATGGATATCAAGGTTTCAGAAAATGGGCTCAGGGTAAGGAATAACGTTTCTGACGTAATGTTATTTGACTGTTTTCACACGAGTGTGCCTGCCAATCAAATGTGGGGGCTTGCGGAAAACAAGCAAACGAAATGACTAACACAATTTTCCCACAGATGCAAATTCGTCTAACATGCTGGTGTTGTTTCGCACATAACCCGCTTGCCATTTGTCATTGGTCAAGCTTTCTCAGAACTTTGTGGGTAGTACAGCGAGCGTAGGATACCAACTTCCTATCTTGAGATCGGTTAAATCTGTTAGCAATCCGATGAGATCAAGTTATTTCAATAAGAGCGTTTAGGATGGCTGATGAGTCATTTTAATCGCAACCGATATATAGAAACATTCGGTTAAATCTGGTTAATGTCATTTGAATTCCCCTCGCGACAGCATTCCAGCACCTGTCTTTCTGGTGCTGTAATAGTGTATCCGCATGGACCGTTCAACCTACATCTACATGCCTTTACTTTCCCCTCGCGACAGCATTCCAGCACCTGTCTTTCTGGTGCTGTAATAGTGTATCCGCATGGACCGTTCAACATACATCTACATGCCTTTACTTAGCAGGAGTCTATTATTGTACGTTCATCATCCGCTGTCTGGCTGAAAGCGTGTATTATCTGATATCAGTATAACCAAATGAACCAGAAATTCGGGGTTTCGCACGCCATAACAGGTAAAACGAGTGTATCCAAACTGACTTATGCATAGTTGTTGGAATTGTAAAACAGGCGGATAACGTATAGAGCAACGTGTAGAGAGTGAATCATGTTTATCGCACCCACCCAAACCTGCATGAGCGTGTGAATGCTCATACTTGAGTGGTGCTCTGATTGTAATATCTCGGATCTTCTCAAATTAACGTATTCCATGTTCTTTGTAGGTAGTATATTCTTCAGAGACGATATTTTGTTCGCATACGCTGACACCTATGCAACTGCCTCACTGGACCTTGAAGCAGCAGAACTGACGTAAACACAGTCATCTCTAGTTTTGAGCTGCTCAGTGTGTCTCCGATGACAAGATGATTCATCCAAATCAAGAATTATGGCCACATGTTTGCTATTTGATGAGAGTGTTTTTCCTGTTGCAGATCACAAATCATAACTGTTGAACAAATGTTACATCATCCTTTTCGGCACAGTGCAGACTTGTACGCAACCAGCGGGAATTAAAAGAGCCGCGGGACTCATCCAAGTAAATGAGTGAACGGCACTCGTATTGTGTAAAATGTTTTACCGCCGCGGTAATTCTAAAAACGAATTTCGAGAGTGAAGTAATTGACGATTTCAGTGTTCAAACACAATTTTCAACAAGTGCATTAGACTGTATGTTGTGGAGCAGTAAACTAACGTCAATATCCGAGGCTATTTAGCTATTAATCGAGGGGTGTTGCAGTGAAGTGTGTACCGTGGTCAGTGACTAAAGCAGTTGGTACTCCTTGATGGCTGAATACTTTTCAGAATGCTTGTTGTATCAATTTAGCAGTTAAACATTTGTTAAAAAAGCTTCATGTCAACGTGAATATTCACCAATAGAAAGCAAAGCATAGTATTTATTGGGGAAAGGACCTCAGTGGTCATGTACCTGTTAAAATGTTTCACAAGCAACCGGCCACGGTTAACATTGTAAAGGTGTGTTATGAAGCTTGTGCGTAGATTTAACACAATGATTGGCAGTATGCTTGATGTCAGTATCTAGTTCCGGCAGCCCTCATTTCTAGGGTACAAGATATTTTATTTTATTAACATCCCGATGACCAGAGTGCAAATCTACAAAAACAACCGCTAGCTGAGTTAGTTGAATTAAAACTCTATCCTCGGAACACAACGAGCCATCCGCAATGATGGAAATACATTAGTGGCGACCAAAAATTCAGGACATCGACGTCGCTCTTGTTTCAGCCATGTCGCAGCGCAGGAAATTGGAAGCAAAATATCTTGATTTTTCAACAACAAGTGCATCTCACCTGACTGTTTTTGGTTGAATCAATGAGTAATCTGAATTGTTTGCATCACGGGATTCTGTAGAAGAAATCGGCTTGGAGAATCATCTGTGCACTCCGAAGAACAATTTTGTAGTGATATAATAGATCAGTGTTACAATATACCGGCAGAGGGCATTGCTAGAGACTTCATAGGATGGCACAAGAATTTAAGACCTCGTATTTAGTGGCAGTGGTAAAGTTTGAAGCCGTGTGACAGCCTAACATAATGTGACAGCTCCTATTCGAGACTTGAGATACCCACATTTGGCTTTCGGGTGCCAGCGGAAAACAAACCCCCACCCTGTCGCACTTTTCCGGTGGGAGAAGTATCAACAATGATGGTCGCGTGAGAGCTTTGCTGAAAATGGTTTCAAAACAGCTGGATTTCGATTATGAATATGGAGTGCACACAACCTCTTCTCATTGTTGAAGGAAATTGATTGACAGATATGACATCAAACAAACAACTTGCATCATTGACAAAATTAGGAATAAAACGGAAATACGGCTGAAGTGCTTCGCTAAAAGACGGCAATTCTGGTAGATTAGTCTGTGATGGCGGAGTTCCTAAAGAAGAGGGACGGTTTCCATCAGGATTGAGACCACGGGTATCTACATTTTAGGTGGGACATGAAGGAGATGAAACTGCGAAACTGCATTTACCAGAATGAATAGCTGCACTGAATTCAGAATATCGTTTTTGTAAAGAAAATAGACAAGTTCATGGATAATTGTATCAGCTTTGTGCGTCTCAGTACCCTCCAAATCATTTGTTTTAGTGTTCATAACCTGCTGATCAGGGTAAGATTACTGGGGACTTCGTCTATTGGAACTTGAAGCTAGTATCTTTTCGAGCAATAAACAAAAGCATGGTTGAACCTGACAAACGATAGTGTACATTCTCGTGCTCTTCTGTAGTGCATGTGCGTTGCAATAACAGCGTGTTTAACGTTATCCTGCACTCGCCACAAATACTTGGAGTAATACCAACGGCCTTTGGTTGAGTAACTATCGAAGGTACCCAGGTTGATGGTTAAACAGGAATCAGTATTTCTTTTCTCGTACGTTAATTTAATGCCTGACAAACATATTCCCATAAGACGAATGGAATAATTCGTCTCAAGCGGAATATCGCATCTCATTTAGCTTCGAGGTGCATTTTGGGTATTCGCGTGCCGATTGTAGACTTGAAAAATTTCCGTACCAGTAGTATGCGTTCATTTCGATTTACGGGAGTCCGTTGGGAAATACAAATTCCCAATGATCACGCAAATTGGAGTCCGATATTCAATGATCCTCAGGTTGAAACTAAGGAATCACAGTCACTAAGTGTACCTTGGGACAATCTTACGGTAATCCTACAAGCACCAGTTGGGCTTAAAGAATGTCCAGTGATGCCACGATTGTTAGCCTCTTTAGGCACTATCACAACATTGGGGTTATACGTAGTTAGGTCTGACTAGTTAAGAGTGACGTCAACACCATCAATGTTAACAATGAAATCATCTTTTGAGCAGGACCGGGTCTCAAAGTTTTAAAAAGGTTGATAAAACTTGTTGACAAATTAAATAAAGGCTGCATCAGGTCACTACTAGGAATAAAATTTAAGCGACAATATTCTGGAATTACAATGTGGAAAGCGACGAACTGATGAAATTTGATAACAAAATTTCCTTAAGTTTCAAATGTGCCTCCTCGAATTATCTGTCTTAGAGTAATTTCGCACCATCTCTTCATCAGTTTTCGTTACACGCTTCATATTTTAATACTGACAAATTCAGGACTAGAATGATAATCGTGCCACTCTTATGCGCTTAAACTAGTATGGTTTGGTTGATGGTACTTTCTCTATACTTGTTTTTTTGGTTTGTGAAGGGCAGCCGTGGACTCTAAACTTACTAGATATTTCTAGCGTCAATGGTTAGTTTTAATGAGTTGCCTAATTTGCACGATGACGGGACTCATTTTTTCACAGAAATGTAGTGCATCTACCAAGAAATGTGGCAGAAGAAGCAATAAAATTGAGTATCTGGGGGAGGTCTCTGTTATCACGACGAAAGTATAATCAATGCCGAAGGTAACTATTTAAGGGATGTTGAAAATGCGTTTTACAATACCCTTACTTTAGGTACCCTAGTAGGTGTTCACCCAGACGAGATGGTTGCACGCCACGATAACGAGAATGGACCACGAACTGCAGCTATGTGCAGCTATGTCGAAGCACTATGCTTTGGACTTGCATGGCTTTATGTATTGAGATAGAGGCTCATCAATCCTGTTCAAATGAACTAGAGAAGAGGTCACTTTACATATCCAATTAGTCTTTGTGCACTGCACTACCTCAAAGAAAGTAAAGATTTCAGAATAGCAACACTCTCCAGTTATGAAGTGTAAATCAAATGTTTCCACACGATGGACTGGAAATGTAATATGAATGGTAGCGGAAAACGACCTGGCGTAATAACTGATACGAGTCCTCCCACAACCGAAATTGGGTTAAGCAAGCTCAGGCTGTTTCGTCGTAAATCCTTTTACGCTTTGTCAGTGACGATGTTCTGTCTAACTGTCTGTTATTAGAGCAATGTAATATTTTGTTTTCAAAGAAGACCATGTCATTGGTCTCCAGGACGGTTAGATCAGATAGCAATCTGAGAAGACCAAACGAATAGCTTTCCGCTTCGGAAATCCGCATTCTTGTTATTCATCTGCTGAGTGCAAGCTGATAACTAGGAGAGAACTGTGAAAAACACGTTCCCTTTTAAAACGCGTTGACCATGTTAGCTACATTAGATCAAATGGACTAGAAGCCCATTTCAGGACAAAAACGACAAACTTGAAAACAAAACATTTGCAAGTGTCATTATTAGTGTGAATTACTGCAACACCTTCCGGTTTCATAAATGTAAGTCAGGCGCAAATAATCTACATAGTGACTTGATAAAAGGATGGCTTGGTTAAATATTCATTTTGAACTTCTACTAGAATACCAGCGAAATTTCGCTGTACAGGTTCAGTTCAGTTCGTGGGAACTTTGTCAGTTATTGCGCTATTCCTCTGATGGGCTATGGGGCTCAAGGAAGTGCAGTGAAAGATTGCTGTCAGTTTTTCAATTATTTTAAGTGCAGTCGTCAGTGAAAACAAATAACATTTGGTCAATCCAATGGTTTATCCTAATGATACCAAATATTTCCATCCATATGGGTTCCACGGTACATTTTAGGCACAATATATTTTCAAAAATCGTGACCTGTTATCCTTCTCCAACTGTCCTCAACTCATCTTCCGGTCACTTCTTAGAAGACAAGCTTTGGTATGCCATCTTGTGTGAATATCAGCATTTCATATGTCTTCACTCAAATTATGTTGAAATGTGAATAAAAGTTCTTGAATTCCTGGCGGAGGGTTCTGAATCATGTGGAATAAGAATTCGCTAGATTGCATGAATGTTGAAAAATGTCGGCTTAATTAGGCAACGGTATTGTAGGCCCACGACTCACTCCGATCAAATGATACTTCAGACTTGTGCGCTGAATGAAATAAAGCAATACCTATGCATGGATCCTTAAAAACGCCAAATACGTTTGCACGACAATATTCGCTTTGACTCACATATAGATTTCTTGTGTGTGTCCATATTTGACTTGTGAATAGAAGCACCCGATGGGACAACACATGCACGTGACATACAAGTGGTCATAGGCATTTTTAAAACTTGCTGAATTGTACGTTCCAACGGAGACGAGGGATGTTGGGATCACCCTGGATGATTGGATCACTCTGAAAGACAATGACCAGCTGAAATGAATTTACGCGGGCCTTCAGACTTCGGGCACCAGCCATATGATACCTGAAATTAAAGGCATAGGGAGACATTCTTAGGGACACAATATGAGCTGAAGATTTTGCAAAGCCATGTTTTCAGGTTTTCGTTCTCTGATGAGTGCTTTCACCTTACGCAAATGGCAAATTATTGTGATCTCTCCGATTGTTAGTTGGTCGATTTTACCAGCCGAGCTGGTTTTCAACAAAACAAGTCTCTCATTGACTAAAGTTCGAGCGTTAGAAACCCATGAGTTTTTCTGAGTACCTAATATTCAAGTAAGCTTGGATCATCTTGTGAGATCGTGTAACAAATAATTACGTCACGTAATTAACACTGTATTGACTTAATCATGGTTTCGTTCATTAATTTTTAGCTCGAGTTGATCCTGGGTAACCTGCCGTATGTGGTAAACACGCAGGTATTCAGTTTCACGGGTTCTTGTTTTTCTCAATATATCTAGCCCGTTCTTCATCACCCAGATCCGCAGCGAGCTAATTTCCATACGAAGATTGTAAACTGAACGCCGTTTTTGTAGGATTTCAAACCCCAAATAGGTTCGTCACCGTTAAGCGTGTTATGTATGGTCTCAAGTCAGTTCCATCGAATCAGAAAGTTTATGGTATCTGCATGGGTGTTTTGCTTCATGCTAGTTGTTCAATCTTGTGCCATTAGAATGGAGTTGGTGAATGCAGAATTCTCACCATTGTCTAGAGATTTTCGGACGATTTCCCACGTTCCTGCATTCTGCGCGCTCAGCCTCAGTGCTGGAAAAATTACGTAAATTGATGACCATATACATGCAGAACGACGCTGCTTCTGATTTGAATAACCTGGTACAATTGTTGCATCTATCCCGAATAATGTGAGAAGGTCGAATAATTACTCCTTACATATCCATTTTGCTGAATTATCACTCCCAAACAAACCTGACCAGCCGTGAACTAAGAAGGCCAGAATAGATTTTGTCAAATATTTCTGCACGCTTGGTGCATTTGTGACCCACAGTCCACTTATAACAATGTGGCAACCTGAAAAATTGTGACCTGCTAGGCTTTTGAGAATTTGAAGCGCACTAGGGATGATGGCCAGCAATTCTCACTAAAATGCCTTTGCGGGTAGTGGTTCCTGATTATTGGGCTTTTGGCCTATTTGGCAAGCGCGAGATTAAAATAGGCAGTATCTGTATATGTCGGCCTAGCGCTAAAACTATAAGCCTTATTCCTGAGGTATGATACACATTCTGAATTTTGAATAATGAATGATTGAAGAATTTATTGATGGCGGTTTCCATCAATCCAAACAGCGCCTATGTTATGGACGATTGTATCTTGAGATATTCGGCTAAATTAAAGGTAAACTCCCTCGTGCAAATTATTTTTCATTCGTAGGAAATCGCCATCTATCACACTAAAATGAAAAGGTCATTGAATTATTGTGTTCACTTCAATATCATCGTGGAATGCACACTGCTCCTATGTTGGGAAGAGCAGCAAGTAACGGAATTCGTTTTCTGACAGTCAAGCGCAGGCAGCTGTGCTTATTTGATTGCTCGCAAGTACTTTCAGCGTGTGCACAAACAAGATCACTTCTATTATTACGGGGAAGCGGAAGGATTTTCTGAACCTTAGGAGGTATCTTCATCTGGAATATTTCTGGAATCACGCGTGCGTGCTTGAACTCTAGGTGGTAAGATCCCGTGACTTAATAGAGAATGTAAGCACTTGCAAGGGAGCCACATGGGAACTAATCTCCTCTAGTGTTTGAAGGCGTAACACTTCGGTATTCAGTGCTATATTTTGAGGTCAATGCGGATAATACACTTTGAGTGACCAAATTGATAAACTAGATACCAGATTCACGCAAGTGCAAGCACAAGCGTACAGAAAGGATTTTCAGTTCCAATAATCACGAATACAAGTTAAATCATAACTGGTGAAGTGCAGTTAATCATAGAACAATGGCAATTGCATGCGTTTGGGTATATAAAGTTTTGTTTCCCATGATTGAGTAAGAATGGTATTCGGTTCACAAGTACTCGATGGACCCACTTCTCTGTCTTGATAGTTACAACACTATTGTGCTGTCAGGAAGCACACTGGTAGGAAATTACAATATTTATCAAATGCCTCAGCTGCTGGGCTAATATTCTTAGTGGGCCTTCATCCCCAAATCACCCGTTGAACTCAAATCTTCGTAGACGTTTTTGCCCCACAATGAAACATCGTTTAAATTGGTACAAGTCCGGTTTTTTTTCACGTATTTGTATTTGCATGGAAAATCTATCTCTTCATTTTGTCTCGTTCCCTGGGTGGTTTTAGTGGGGCTAAGACAGCCACTAAATGCCGCTACCTAATTTGTGTTCTTGCTGCCGTAACCGTTTATCGTGTATTCAAAATACGGCTATGATTTTTATATATACAAAGGGACTGCATGCGTTCACCTTCCGAGCGTTTGTAGACATCAAATCACGAGATCGTTCTTGAATAATTGATAAAAACGCAGAAAATATTAAGAGGATCAAAAAGCTATCTTGAAACTCATAGCTTGTGGTTTAAGCACCCGCTACATTCAAGGAGCTCCGAAAATATATTATATATATATAGCCCCTGCTCCCACATTCGACAGCTACAGACCACTAGAAAGACTTTCGCAAGCCTCTTTCGTGGTTTGCAATACACAAAAAGCGAATCACGGTAGTTCTACTAAAAACTAGATATCACTGAAGATTTCATGAATTATCCTCACCTGTAAGTTTGCCAGTGATTAACCGTCCGCGGATTCTTTGTTTTTTATTTAAGTGAACAAATGGAACTGGTAAAAATATTACCCGATTGTTTCTTTCTTAGCTGATCAGCCCAAACCACTTTGCTGATTGAAGCCTGTAGTCACAATTCTGCTATGTCCGTGTAGGTGACAAGTATGTGGTGCAGTTCCTAGTGGGGGCGTAATTCTGGTACAGTAGTTTTTAACATCCCATGACGGAGCTTGGTTACTCGAACGCTCAGTATTCTGTGTCTCACTCACTCGTATCAAACGCTAAATAACAAATTGTTAAAACCAACTATAGTTGCATGTAGGCCCACAAAACCTGCCTACAGCACCAAGTTTCATTATAAATTATTAGCATTGGCCAGGGTAAAACACAAAATGCGCATTCAAAGTAGGAAGCAGTTTCGTTTTTTTGAACAGCCACCTGCTGAGACTCAGTGTGTCGTTTATGTACCTGCATAAGTGCAACTGAGCACAAAAGAAACAGACATAGATTGTCGAATTCAGAGCATGAGAAAAAACAAATGTTGAGAACAAGCATACGGACAAGCCATTCTCTGCTAAGTTCGCCAAAATGTCAGTGAATTTGTTATTCATGATTTCTTTTCCCTGACAGTGGATCACTCACCGAGCGGCTCGGTGGGGAACTCTTCATTAATGAACCTTAACCGTAAACATACCACAAAAACAATCCGTTCGCCAATGTGTGAGTTGTCAATACTTTTACTAAATCACCTTTGAAATTTTGTGGTAATTACAAAAGAAAATCACTTGGTTCTTAGAAGGCTTATTGCAAATTGGTGCCAACTACAGAGCGTAGCACAAGGAGAAGATACATACCCATGGTCTAAAAACAACTCCACTAAACTGCGTTCTGGATAAACGGAAACGATAGTAATGGGCAGATTTTTTAAGTGCATCAATGGAATACTTTCGTCAAACCTGCATATAACTACTTAGTGCACCGGGGCGCTGGTCTTACCTAATCATACCTGCCGTTTGATAACTCGGGAAGCGACTAATCTTTGCGTCTTTAGGCTTGCATGCGATGTTGAAATTTGGCTTCTTTGCTGCTCCCTTTGAATTTGCTGATACTTCTTTGGGTTAAGGTTAGAATACTGGGCTTTAGTGCTTCATATTCTAGCTGACTTACTGGTTGGACTATTCAAGATGGATTAGTCAGGGCAGGTGGTAAACTAGTGGTTTTGTGGACCCAATATTTGTTGGAGACATTTTCTCAAACGACTATGGTTCGCACAACGTGCGTCCTCACACAGGAATTACTGAATCGCTGTGTTCTAAATTAATTGGCACGTGGGCAAACGTGACATTAGTTTTCGTGCCGTTTTTATAAGAAAGTAAGTGCACAAATTCCGGTATTCCACCGAAAATAATTGGTTTAACCATAGTTGTTCTCGACTGCTTTTTCGAAATTCAAGCTGAACAGCCTAGTTTACCCACGCATCGACTAGTATTGAACGTGATAAAATCACACCAGATGATACGAGGAAACAAATAGAGAATCAGCAAACGGGTGCGTGATTCGTGATGGCACGAGTGGTGCTTTTCAGCATATCCGCAGCTTTTAAAAATCTTCTTTACGATATAACTCAAGTCACGCTGTTTATTTGTGTTTATCAATCACCAGATCATGCCACGCTCTGCTGTCAGTCAACTCGCCAAATTATTGAAACTTCATCTTTTCGGTTGTCGATTCGATATGCACTGTTTTTAGTACACTTTCCAGTTGCATGCCAGAGCGCCTCCACTATTCGAGCGAATTGCTACACAGTTCAATTTTTCCTTACCTCCGAACGAAGTAACCATACGGGCCACATTTATTGATGGCGGGCATATAAGCACCCTGCAAGGCATTCTATTAGCTCACAGAAACTTGGGTAACCATACGGGCCACATTTATTGATGGCAGGCATATAATCCCTCTGCAAGGCATTCTATTCTATTGTCGTAGACGAATTACAGCTAACCAGCAGGCGTGAACGAGTGAGGATTTATTTATGATGTTTGCTTAAATTCGACCGTGGTTGCGAAATCACTGACACTATAGTCACAGAGGCATATAAATTTGATAAAATGCGTGCATTTGAGGCTTAATGATTTATTTTTACAACTATCGTTTACCATAGTTAAATTCTTGTGGGAAACCCGCAAACACCCTGAACATTGTATTTTTCGAAACTTCGTCTTTGGGAGATTTGCTTCCCAGTTAGTCGAAAGTATTTTCATCATGCAAACAAGCTGCTACTAATTTAATTTCGAATGTTTCGGGAATCATGCGTGCTTGTTTCACTGATGTATCAGAAAATCAAAATAGTTGCAAGTTGGCTAAGTAGGGAATTGTATGATGTGGAACATTTGAATACATTATGTTTCGCCAAGTGCATTTGACAATTCCTCACTGGCAGACATGCGCGAACTCACTTATGAGTGGATGATGCGCCGGATGTTGCGCTTGTAATTGTGTGCTAGGTTTCGAACACATTGGACTTTCACTTTCTGTATCTGCGTTTTGCTTGGTGGAAAATTTCATCCGGACTAAAGAAACTGCGTAGTGAGGCTGTTCAATTTATGTCATTCCGACTGCGAAACACAGCAGTGGAAAGATTCAGTTTACATAATATGGGGCTGAAATCGGGTGTACTCCCACCAAATAGGTGCAAATACCCCACTCAACTGAAAGTAAAACGTACAGGTCAAATTATGCATCTAAATAACTGGCATTCTGGGAATGGCACAAATCCCATAGGACCACAAAAGCACTTTGGCGAATAGGATATTATGGTACGGATACGCGCTGGCTTAACATATACATATACATATTTAGAAGTTCTATGATCTGAAACCATTCAATATAATGTGTTTTGCCAAGTGCATCGGGAAGTTTGCTTCGGGAAACATGGGCAAACTCACGTATGAAACAACAAATGTGAATGCTGCGCTCAAGCAAGAAAATTACTGGCGTCATGATTGATGAAGCGCTTCTTACATTACCTGCTTCGTAATAGCGCGCCAGACTTCTCCCATACATACTCCAGGGCTTCGTATGTGCGGAATTCCATTATTGTGTGTACATTTAAGTTTGGCCGTTGTTGTGTATCGCTTGATGGGCGGTTTAAGTCGGATTACCGAACCCGAGTAACGCGGATTTTGAAGTTGTTGTTGCCTGCGAAATACAGCACGAGCAAATGTTTACAATGAATTACCTGATTTGACCAAGTTACCGAGGACGGCTAAAAGTGGGAACTGATACACTCGGTTTCCCCACTGACACAAAAGCCACACTTACAAATAAAAGTATGCGCCGAAGTAACAGGCATCCCAAGGTTATCAAAAGAATCACCAAAGCATCGTGATAAATAAAATACTCTGACTTGAATCCGCGCCGATTTACCATTCACATTGAAACAATTCATATCTAAATGTAAGACCTACGTCCGGATTTGACAATTTGTAGCATCCGAGACAAAATATCATTAGGTTGAAAAGCATCACAAGTTGTTCCCAATGTATAACTTATTAATCATGGTAGTTCTAGTGGAAGATGGATCCCGTCTTTCACTTCGGGATTTATTTTTACTTGACCAGCTGCCATCAATTAACCTCTCTCGAGTTGGTTGTTTGTATTTAAAGGTATAGAATATGTGCAATTGCTTACAGAAACCTGCTGATGCTTCTGATCACCTAGGACATTGCCACTTTCTGTAACGGGGAATGCAGATTATTCGCTGTGAAAATTGTGTTGGGTTCCAGAAGGAAATCTTGACGCGGGCACACATTTGATGGATGCTCACTGATTGTGTCTAAATATTAGGTGTCGTTCAGTAATGTTGTGAAGTCGGATTCGGTTCGATACATTTGACAGCGACGGTTCAAACAACCTTCTGGGTAGACGTGTGTAAACTGGCAATAAGATGAGAAAATTCAAACAGCTGATGTTTCCCCATGGGATAGGACATGCTGGTGAAATATAATAACCGGTTTATATATATATGACAATTTCAGTCTTTGTTAATTCGAGTAACGACGGATATTTTATAGGCTCCACGGGAGAGCCCACAATTCTTCGTAAGTTTATGTCCTAGAACAGATGAGCGTCTGGATGAACAATTACCAGTAGAAAATGAATTTATGTAGGTACAATTAGATATAGTCATGTTCGTACATTATCTTAAGAGATGTTAGCAATGCTTTGGGTGCCCCGACAGAGAAAGTGGTCAGCCCAGGTTTTATGGCGCAACAAGATTACGAAGACTCCAAGAAGGCCAGGAGAATGAATGATGGAGCTCCAGGAAAGAGGATTAGGCGAAGCAGTTTGACCCATCAAGGTAAAAGTGATGACATGAGAATGGTTTAGGATAAAGTTGAATCGACTGCAGGTGACAAAGGTGGGCAATCGCAAGTGGCGAGGATTGCAAGTGCGGGGCCTGTTAGTTTGACACCAGAAATGCAATCAGAGGCGTGGGCGCATGACGAGTTGCGTTGAGAATGACCATTAGAGATCGCCAAACACTGATTTTGACTGGATGGCTTGTAGTTTGATTTTGAGCATGTCGCGTAAAGGGTTGAAGATTCTAGCTGGCGACCTGTAGGGGAGGTTTATGCGGACCCCGGAATATGACCGCCAGGTTCGCCTGGCATGTTACCGTCCAAGCAGTCTCTGAAGTGTCTGCTACTAGTGCATCGTCAGATGGAGAGACGCCCATTCCGATTCGAGGGTACAAGTGACAGCCACCACCCAGGTGAGGGTGTCAGGACGCGGCCAGACATGAAAAAAGCACAGCTTTAGAGAATGACTCATCCCCAAGGTCACCGCCGGGATGACACGTGCGGAAAGTAAGCGAGTTGGTGGCTCTTACTAAATACCGCTTAGCAACATGGGACCATCATAGCGGGCCTGAAAGTGTTCACGACCAGAACACCGCCATTGGCTGTACAGAACGAACAATTGAACAACCATATTTGACCATTTAGTCATCCTATATATTTACGGAGACGCTCTGTATGTTTTGTCCTGACAATACAGTCGTGTCCCGAGTTCTCGGTCTTCCCCTTATCGCGTAGTCCGGCAGGCTTAGTGGCGGCGTGACCCCTAGACGGACACCCACGTTACAACACTGGCAAACGGGTGTTCACAAAGGCGATTTCATTTGAACAGATGCAGTCCCTCCCAAAACAGTAACAGCAGCGGTTTGAGATAGCGCATTTGAAGCTCATCGAGACACTTACTGAATAATCGTCACTACGGAAGCCGATTAGCCAGACTATCCAGCAGTCCATTTCAGTGATTTATTAGGTGCTCAGCGCGATTCCTGAATCCCAGTGCGATCCGATTTCATGTATCGCTTTTGATTCGTGGTTCAGCAAGCATAAGGGTTTTCACAGATTGGATCTGGGAAACAGATGAGATTTTTAGAAAGTAAGATAGTTGGTTGATTTAGGAACTATATTTTGCTACGAAAACCAAGAGAACTGTCTTTCGATGAAAATATTTCTGTTATATCGTCAAGATTCGGAGATTAGGCTTCCTTGTTCAGCCTTCAATTTCACTGTACGATTTTGAGGAAAAATGCTGCTGAAAACTGGGTTAGGTACGCGGACAAAAGTCAACAAAGGTTGTGAACGAATCAAACCCCGAAGCACGACAGAGGATTAATTAAAATATTTTGTATTTCTGTGCGGTTTGAAGTCTCCTAAAGACGCAGATATAAGAACAAGAATGCTCAGCAAGTTTGAGCAGAACCCAGAAGTCACGGTAACGAATATTGCGTTACAAGTAAGGAGTATTGCGTAAGAGCTTCGGCAGTCGAATGATGTTCCAGAATTCACCATTCGACTTACGGCGTGAGTATTGTTTTCAGTGAATGCGGAAGTTATCATCTAGAGCAGTGTCGATTTTGGGCCTGTGATCATCTGAAACTACGGTCTGTAATTTACTGATTCAGCCTGCCTATCCCTCCATTCTAGCCTCCTTGAAGCATCGGAGGTTCATATATTGCTTCATGTACTTTATGGTATCACACTTATACGACTGAACCGATGGATGACCCACTAGCAAGTTTCCATCGTTCATAGTCTTTTATGTTTTGTTAGCTACCTGGCTCGCTAAGAAAATCGAGTGATAGGAAAATTCAGAGCTTAATAACTCGGTAACCTACTCAAAATTTTAACGGCCTTAAAATAGCATACCGCTTCTCTTTTCCCCCTAAACTTTGAGTCATATCTGGGGCCGCCCGTGTGATACTCAAATCTCGCATGCGGGGTTTGCCAATCACTCGTTCTCTAATTTGGATGTTGGAACATATGGGACAATCTTTCTCCACATAATATAATACACTTGTGTTTTCACTAAACGATACCGTCTTCTGAGGTAAAGAATTCGCTTTCGGAACATAATCTTCTTTAGACCTGGGCATATCCCCCTAGAGCAACCAGGCATATTACACACAATTATTATCGTACCATATCGGCCGCCGTGGGTCACAATAAATCCGGTAACTCCACTCGCGGTGTACAGTTGAGCGGGTAATCGAAAACCGGTTACGACCAACGCTATCCTTTCATTTTGATATGGCTTCTCATGTTTTCTCGTGACAACAATAATATTTCTCTCCTTTTAGGCCCACTGATACGGAATGTAGACTTTGTTCCTTCTGCATGGCTTTTGTAAGTGGCGTCTGTACATCATCCTCCGTGGACATCCTAGGAACGAATCATCAAGCTTTCACATCCAGTCTCTCTGTCTGCCGTGAATATCCACACTCCGTAGCAAATAGGATAACAAGCCACTCCTCTGAGAAACGAATTCAGGATACGGGGCAAAAGTTGAGCTCATCATTCTAGCACTCTCTACACGCTTCCGGCTGTGAAACTTCAACGATCCAGCGGCTGTTACAACAGGATGTACAGGATTATGTGCCTTCATTATCCCCAGGGGTGAGAGCTCCATGCTGGACTTTATACAAGTTGATAGTCAGAAGTGTCCCGTATGTTTGCTGTCGCTGCTGAAGGAGTTTCACAAACTAGAAGTTGAACGCTGTTGGAATGTCTGGCTCTCTTGCGGCCCACCTGGCTGTAGCTATGATACAATCAAATGGGATTATTTACAAAACCGCGGGTGACCTTTCGCGGCAATTTAAATGCTCACTCATAGTTGTAATTGCCGAAAAACTGAATGGAAACGGTGGCTTGAGGCACTTGAGGCCCAAACTCTCGATCGGCACGGAGCGGAATCAAAACGTGTGCGTGTGAAGCAATGCCTTAGCCGTTTGGTGGCCGAAAGAGGTTTTCAATTAGTACTGACGTCAGCAGTGACCGAAGTCATCCAGCTAGAGATCGCTGAGGAGACAAGCCATCCGCGTTCTCCTTGAGCGACAGGAAGGGAGAACGTACGAGTGACCAAACAGTAGTCTCTGTGGTTTACAGAGAACACTATGCAGGTCTGTATTCAGCCCCAGCGTCCTCGTTACATCCACTCTTGTCAAGGCGTAACTAAAAATAGCCTCTAATCGACTTGGTCTTCACGGTGGAGGACATTCGTTAACTCTTGAACAAGATCAACCCATTCCGCGCGTTGGGACCCAACGAGGTTCATCCAAGGATCCTGAAGGAAACGTACTCCACACCGGCAAACCATTTACACATGGTGTTTCATAAGTCGCTTGACAAAGACCGCCTTCTCTCTCCTTGTAACGAAGTGATTGTCACGCCAACCGACAAAACTGTTGACCGACTATCGCCTGGCAGCAAAGGGCCTATAAGTCTCACCAGCGTGCCGTGCAAGGTGATGGAACGCATTCTGAAGCGAGCTATCCCAGATCACCTTACCTCCAGCAACCTGGTGATTCCAGCTCAACGCGGATTTCTCCCAAACCGTCCTTGCGTAAGAAAAATGCTCATGTTTATGTACAGCTTAACCGAAGCCAAAGACAAAAAACTCATATCGGATGCCATATTTTTCGGTTTCTCAAAAGCGATTGAAAGGGTCTCACATGTTTCGCTGCTCCACATACTCGCGTTTTACAGGATTCAAAGGAAAATCCTTTACTGAATCAAACGTTCCTCCCAGACATCAGGCATTCGGCATTTTACAGATGATCCGATGTTCCTTCTCCCGTATTACTAGCATGGACTTCGAATACTATATGGGGTCTACGTCAGACCGCTCCTGTAATACGCCAACCAAATTGTCCATTCAGGATGCACAAAAGCCATCACCCTCATTGAACGTGTCCAGCGAGCCGCTACGATAATTTTTGCCGGCCTCAAGTCCATGAACTAGGAAATCCGTCTCGCCATGCTGGATCACTTTTCCCTGGAGTACCGTCGCCTTCCAGGGGACCTAATTCTTACTTGTACCCTGTTTGAACAAAGATTGGCAAACGGGTTTTCGCCGTTGACCCAACAAACATGGACAAAGTAAGAAGATTTTTATGCTCAGATCGGACACATTCATTATGTGAAATTTATTCTCCTTTTGGGTGGTAGCTTCGTAGAATTACCTTCCTCCGACGGTTGTCCACGCTCCTTCTACTAGATATTTATTTATGCGAATCTTCGCGCTGGTAAGTATAGTGCCCCACGCTGAGAACATTATGAGTAGTGCTACACCCTTTTATTCTCTTGTGTCTTTCAGATGAACGACAGCCGCTGACTAACAAGAACAAGGGTGACCCGGTGAATTTCGGCAAAAGCCTCGATCCCGTGTATCAACCCCTGAATCCGTGAAATGTTTGCTACCAGTCCTTTTCGTCTGGGATGCCTGTTTCATTGTCAATTCGCTTCTCCGAACATACAGCTTGTTTAACCGCACTGTTTTCCCCCGCACAGAATAAATTGTCTGGTGGCCGATGTTCATTGCTAATTTAAGAGCCGCAAATATAAATGCTTTGTGGCTTGCTACCGTGCAGATCTGATGACGTGCGTGGGTTTCTAGCGCGTTGTGCGGAAGGGTCTATCGGTTGCGATGAACTTCGGTGCGTTCTTACACCATACATCCAGTTGCACGGTGGCTTCGCCCAGCACCGCGAGTTCTGGTGTTGGCACGAACTCCGCAAAAGCGCGCTGCTTTCGTTTATTCGTGTTTGTCCTACGTGTCTCGCGTCGTAATGAATTGCGGATGAGGAAATACTGACATTTGTTTTTGAAAAATGCATAGCATAACCTGAAAATAATCCGCAACACCCGTGGCTTACATCCGATTGCAAATTCTGTTCCACGGTTTCAATGAGGGTTTTACCGAACCAAGTGCACTTCGTCAAACAAACATAAATCTCGCTTCCCTCCACTTCCCTTTATAGTGGTCACACACAGACAGAAGACTATTGACTCAACAAAATGGTGATAACATCCCTAATTCATCAGTGCTAGCGTTTCAATATATCATCTTCGGGCTTCTGTGACATGCAAAAATTGGTGCGTGAAGCTGATGGCCCACAGACCTCTACGAGGACAATGACTTTCCATCTTGACTTTACAGCCCACGTAAAATCCCTTCCTTCTCTGTATAACTAGGTCTCTCTTATAGAAATCTAACACAGAAAGGAATCACCTCAACTCCATGAACAACTCACTGTATACATGCCTGCACCGAATAAATTACCGTTGCTCCCAAGTGCTAATCAGGGCATCCATTAATTCCTCACCATGATCGTAATGCTACAGTTAGAATAAGTGCATGCCTTGTGGGGCTTATAGGCGCTGTGATTTTTTTCGGTAAAGGGCGGTAACACAAAGAGTTGGCGTTATCCGAAGTAGTCTTGATGATGCCCGAAGCGGCATGGGTAAGGAATTAAAATTCCAAGGGCTTTTCTGTTTTTAGGGGAACATATCGGATAAGACAAATCACATCGTTAAAATTTAAAAGTGGTGGGCGTAAACACGGCGAGGGAGGGCATTGCTAGAGGCCTCCTGCCTGGTGCGCGATGAAAAACTTTAAACTGCAGAAAATGTGGACCATAATAACGGATCCGTGGAGGCAGAATAACTGCCCCGATCTAACCGGCCAATTTGAACTAAAGCTTAAAACCGTCACTGCGGCCACGTGATCTTGGGTTGTTGAACGTATGGCCAGGTTAACGAAAAAGTGCAATCGGAGCTGCTGAGTTGGGAGAATATTTAGTAAGGAGAAACAGTATTAGAAAACTCAGAATCTAGTGTGCAGGTGAAACTGGAGAATAACTAGTGTTGCTTCTGGGACGGATGGAGGTGTGAAAGTTTCATGGAAGAAAGAGTTCACGCAAACGCACAAGAAGGAACGCAGAATGCGCAGAAAATGACTGAATCAGTGAGGAGTATAAAGTAAAGGACACCGAGATGTTTAGATTCAATGAAAATTTCGGTAGATTTTAATGAACACCTTTCGGAGGAGGCTGGGAACAGGTGAAGACTCTGATCGTGGTGGCAGTTAAGGGAGCGCGGCCCCGCAGTTAAAGTGGAAAGTGAACATATGCGGGTATGCTTCCAAACTGGGTATAGCAGTGACGTGCCATCACTGCACTGAGATACAACAGTTTCGCCACACGCCTCCTGACGGACACCGTGATTGAGGTAGTTGGGCTGGGGTGTGCTGTTTTGTGGGCAGCAGAACATTGTGAGTACGCGGGGGATTCCGCTAGGAGTTGGAAATCAATATGATGTCGTAGGTAGTATTTTTCTGTCAGGTCGAGTATCCCTTCAGGTGTAATGCACATATTGGATGGAGTGGATTACGGCCAAAAACGAACGTCCATTGCAGTAATATCGCAGGCCGAAGCTTGGGAAGAAGATGAAGTGGAATGAGATCAGTAAGGCCTGGGGATCTATGAGTGACATCAGAAAGGATATGGTCTTTTAATAGGTGTGGCAACTGGAAGTTTGCCACAGTAAGGACAGTGACACTAAATGGTTAAATGATATGGGATAATCATGGATCCCCACTCTAGTAGTCTAGTCATCAAAGTCACGCTAATATTGCCAATATATGTTATTTTACTACCTGAGACAGAGGACTGTTCAGTGTAAGTGGACAGAGAGGCGACGTGGTCATTGAGACTGGTGCGTTCTGTTCCCGTTGCACCAATATTAGCAATATTAGTCGTTCCTTTATTACTATGGTACCCAACATAATTCTGATGCAACCCGATGCTCATCAGGCTTCGCTGATTTAATCGCATTCCCTACTCTTCCTGAGCTTCAGGCGTCGCAGGTGATCGCCTGGGAGTGCCCGTTTTGTCGCTCACCATCCATCCTGATTCACGGATGCTCATCAGGCTTCGCTGATTTAATCGAATTCCCTACTCTTCCTGAGCTTCAGTCGTCGCAGGTGATCGCCTGAGAGTGCCCGTTTTGTTGCTCACCAGCCGTCCTGACTCACACTTAGCATCAACACGAATTTCTGAATAGAAGTCATTTTTGACCACACATTGGTTTGTTCGGGTCGCGAAAGACTTCTGTCCTCAGAATTGCGCATTTCTGATCTGATGAATTCCAAAATGACGTACAATGCCACACTGCGCAGACACCGAGTTAAGCGTGTACAACAATGTCCTGGCATTGCTATGCACAGTCTGATGTCCATTCTTCATAATCTGCAATCTCCGCGCTCACTCTCGCCGGATTCTGGCTTCTAAAATATAACAAACCACGTATCTAACTAAGAACTGCTCGGAGACGATTTCATTTAAAACTACCTAAGCCTATCATCGGAGAAAATAATTTTTGTGCGCGTTCGGTTCGTCCAGCGTAAACTATTTTCTTCCTGTAGGACAGCCCTAGCGCAGCCTCTTAGAGAGTGTAATAATATTACCACGCTCCAAAACGATAATAGTGAGTCCACATAGTGTTACCGTACACTTTGGTCAGCCTGCCGTTTAAGCGGAATGGTAATCTCTCCACAATGCCAGCAATTACGCTCCCACCGACCCTAAACATACATTCAAGTATCCATGGCCACGGAGCCCCAGCAATCGTATTTCATTTTTAACTCAGACTATCTCTCCGGACCACTGAAATGGTGCTATTTTTCTGGATAAATTTTATTATTACCGAACATTGAGACCGTCTCAAACGCTGGGAAGTAGCTCTGCATCAAAACGATAGGTACCTTAATCTCAAGGGGCGTGTGTATGAGGCCTGTGACCCAGCCTGGTCTTGCACTGCATCTGGATTATCATGAAAATTTCACCAGCCACTGTCTTTATAATCCCAGGTTGCGGGGATTTGTTCCCGCAAATCCCTTATGAGGCAATGGTAAAGCTTGTTTTGGTGTGCATAGGGATCTCCTATCAAACAATGTGCCCAGCATCACAATATAAACTGTTTAAGCTATGAAACGTGTACGCCTGGTCACAATTTGCTCAGGATAGTGATGCTTTCTAATCGGAAATTTAAGTGGCGGAAGCAGAGTACTAACCATTCATCGAGCTTACAGAGGGATACGGACTAGAATACGGAACTGTTTGCATCCAGCAGTGCCACTCGCCTTTTAGGATGTGGAACGCATGATCTCCACTGTTATTTCCAGAGAATAATGTGAGATATGGCTGCTACTCGATCTCCATGGCATTTTTGTTGTCAGCTCCTATTTTTCTAAGCGGGTGGTACACACTAGCCCGCCCACTGTAATTCCATTCGTCACGATGGGGACTTCGGATTCACCATGTTTTTTCTGGCATCGGTGCTTTAGTGTTTAACACTGACGTCCTTTTGTAGATGACGATGGTGTTAACCAACTCTTAGTTCATTAATAACGACGTATCTGACGGTACATGGAGGCACCGACTCTAAATTTCTTTTACAAGAATTATGGTCGTAGAATGGACTTAAATAGTCGCACACAGAACACAGTTACACGAACGCTGTAGCATAGAAATTTGTGTTGCCTCCGTGGATCATTATTTATTGTGAACATGTTAGAAAGACCGTAAACCCGGAAATAAGGGTGACCAAAGTAAGGAAGTATAGTTATCAATATTCAATCTTCTGGTTTGATCGTCTGTATAACCAACCTATTAGCAGGTTGCATTAAGTTACTTTAAATTCTAAAATGGTACTTCAGCCCTTTGTGTAGTAGGTTAGTTATCCAAGTTAAAGTGAAATGGATGCGTCGAAAAAGAGTGTTTGTTGTGGATTCATTGAAAGGTAATTTTCCAAGCAGCAGATCCTGCACCACTAGGTGAAATAAATCAAGTCATTTACTGGCCCATAACTTCGTGAATGTAAGCTTGTAAAAGGCAGAATCAACGTACGGGGGGCGCGGTACGCGGTAGCAATTTTATTCACAATGTTATCCTCCAGAACTTCTGGTGTAAGCGCGTCATGTTAACGTGCAAAAGGCCTGTTTGCCGAAAGCAGAAAAATGTAAATTATTCTCCATGAGTGAAGCGTGCGGAATTTTATTCATCTGGAAATATCCCTATTCGAATTACTCCTGTATGTGAATGTGCATTAAACCTAACAAAGATCGCTCTGGAATTTTGTGTTAAGTAAGAACGGAGAACTCGTACCTCATAGAAAACACTTCGCGCAGTATTGTCAGATATAGGGCTTACCGTGGTTTACGTAGGGTTTTGCTTAGAACGAGCATGAGTGAGTGTAAACTGCGCGCACACTGAGCCTGCATTGATGCAGTACATATGGGCTATTCAGTTGCCAAATAACTGAAGTCTAGACTAAATGCGTCACCATTCTGAAGCCTTGCACGATTCCTCCCTAGATTCACGGATCCCTGGATTGATACACGGGGTTGAGGCTTATTCACTGATTCACGGATTGATACACAGGGTCAAGGCTTTTGCCCACGATTCCCGGATCGGTTTTGTTCTTGTCGGTCGGTGGCTGTCGTTCACTTGAATGGCACAAGTGAAAAAAGGGTGTAAAACTGTTCTTTATGTTCTCAGCGCGGGGCACTATGCTTTCCAGCGCGAGGATTCGCATAAATAAATATCGAGTAGTGCTTTGAACTGGCGTGGACAACCGTTGGGAAAAGGTTATTCCACGCAGATACTACCCGAGCTTCCCGTGTCAGTTTGCTTTTTTTATTCAGTGGCTTATTTTGTCCTCAAATTCACAAACAAATTAAGGGTGCAGCTGTACCCTTCAATTTTGCAGCGTTAGGCAAATGTCTTGCTAGCACAAAGACTGGAGTGAAAAGGTGAATACAAATGCTTTAAGAATTCGTTTGAAAAGTCTTGAGCAGTGAGCTTCAAACTATTCTTATACTGGGCCGTATTGTGTTGGTGGCGTCATGGCAAAAACCTGCTGGCCAAACCTTAATGAAATACCGCCCAAGAAGTCACGAGATCTCCGCACCAGAAAAGCTAATCTAGGAGAAACAGGCCCAGCAATGCCAGACACTCTTCATCGTCAACGGTTTTGAGGTCGACATCCATTTTCAAAGCAGCTCGTTGAACATGCTAAATGGAGATTAATGCATTCCGGCCTGCTGAATAGATAATTTGGTTGGCGCGTTCAGGAAGCGGTCTGAAGTGGGCCGCATACATGGTCTCGGAGGATGTGAGGATGTTGTCCAGGACGACTTTTTGTAGTGCGATATAAAAGCCATGTTTCAGGAGGGCCGATAACTAGTCGTTTATATGGGAGGTTGTTGACGTAGATAAGAAATAGAAATGGTTCTAATACAGAGCCGAAGTGGGGTGTAGAATATTCACTGAATCCTGAGGAATAGTGGGACTTGCGGAACTCGATACAGTTCGTCCGGGAGTCGAAAATGAATTGGGATATGTTGTGAGTAATTTGTGCTCATCTTGAACTGAACTCTCTAACAAGAACAGTTTAGGAGGTATGTGTTGCACTGAGAACAGCAATTTGGTTGAGTGTGTTGAAATAAGGTCGCTTGCTTTGGAAGGCTTTCCGCCACCTTGCAAGCTTATTCGGTGGGACTCATAGTCTTGTAGCTGCTGAACGATAGCCGGTTACGATTTTTGTAAACTGGCGTGACAGTTACTTACTTCCAAACGGAAGAAAGGTTTTCTAGTACCAGCGACTGACGAAAACCAGTACCATGGTAAGCAACTTTTCATACTGGATTCTTGGCCACATAGCCTTAAAGGGGTTTGCTTTGTGGGAAAGTTGAAAAATGCTTGCTCAATGAGGACCATGTTAAATAGATGTCATTCATAGCTACGTCTTGACGGAGTCGCTGGAGCAGAATGCATACATGAACTGTGTTCTCCATACACTTCAGATACCATTCTCTGGTCACTTGTGGTTGTCCTATTCTGTTCCGTAAACTGAAATCGATTGGCTTATTACTCCAATGGTGTCTCATTCACTTTGCTACTAAATGTTTGTTTTTCCGAAATAGGGTTAGTATCGTGATTTGTTTTTCTACTTTCTACTAGAGGATTTCCGATTTACAGTGATTCCGAATATTACGGAGAGCCAGTTCCCCTTTCGAATCATCTCAAGTGTGTTTTGGAAAAATTAGCGAAACCTCATTTCGAGAAACGCCAGATACCAGTAAGTGGCTTTTTGTCCATATAATTTAATGTTGTAAAGAATATCGCTTCGGCCCCATGATTTATTAGGAAAATGAGCTTGTGAGACACCCACTGCAGCTGGTGCTAGTACAGGTTTGTTTCACGCGCTGATAAATTCTGTTGAACCTGGTTCATTGAATTAAATACTTCAGAAGATTAAGTGGAAATGACGGTATTGTCTAACGTACGTCGTTGGTAAGGCTGTCATTTACTGTCACGGAAAAAGGTAAATTCAAAGTACTTTACGCATCAAAATCGGTTAGACGTTTACAGTTGAAGTACGCACACAACAATGCTATTCCTGCTGAAGGCACCGTTGTCATACATGTCGTGCTCAAGTTCCAAAATATCTGGTATAAAAGGTGCTTTCGCCAGGTCGTCTTCCGACGTTTGGTGTAAGTGTTTCATAATTTTCAAGTGCCCATAAAGAATACGGTTCTTTACTACGTGGTGATAGAGGTAGTTTGGAGAACAAGCAAACGTGTCATGATTGCGTACACGACATTGTTTTCACCAAATTGTCAAAGTCCTTGATTGGCATATTTTGCGTCAGATTTCGTCGTCATGGTAATTAGCATTCTCAACGTGTATAATGCACAACAGCACCCACGGAGCGGTCGTGACTGGTAATCCTTGAGTATGCTCACTGGTAGCTGTCAAAAGCATTTGACATTAAGCGATCGTTTCCCCCCTGCGCTGAGTTTATTTGCCTCCCTGTAGCAAACACTTCATTAGTTCTTGTTTCTACATGTACGAAGATGGTCCAATACACACTAAATTTTGTAGGTGAACCAAAGTGCTCATTGATTAGATTCGTTAGTTCGTTAGCTCTTATGAGAGTTGAATGTAGGCAGAGTTCATCCATCTTTTGATCCAACTTTGCCCATTAACAGATGTACTCTAGCAACAAAATTTTGGTCAGCACCCTCCACTTTGACCTGAAAGTGTTCTCATTAGGTGAGCTTTTTTAATCTTTCCTGTAGTTTCATTCGGGTGACGCCTCGGATTATCTGTCACGTAATCGTTCTGCAAGACAGACTGATAACTCCAAGGAGGTTGTTTTTCAAGCCCAAAGCATGGCAAACCAGCCTGCATAAAACTGTATACAATCTATAAATTATCTTTGGCGCACAAAGATATTCAAGTGTTGTCTTCCTGGACGCAGCAACATTTATCCGAAAAATTACCGACCTGCGCAGACTGTTTGCAATCGAGCTATAAATCTGTTCACTTCGTAAAACTGTGTCGCTTAGTCCCCCATTTCCTTAATAGCTGTACTCTTTCAAGGCTATTCACAGGTAAAAATCCAACGACACTACTCATTCCAACTGCTACCGATAACCTTATTTAAATGCCAAATCACTGCATGTGAGGAATAAACCAGTAATGTTTGAGCTGGATATGAATAGTTTTCGTTATTAGTGAAGCAAAGAACACCAGAAGACAAATGGGAATCAGCGTAGAAACGTAAAATTAAGCGAGTTTCAGTCCGGATTAGACGACATAGAGGAAAGTAGTAGAAGTTTGTGGGTAAAATTCAAAAGTTTCATTTACATGTGGTGGTGAATAAAACCCTAAACATCAATGAAAAATAAGTTTTGTTGGTTAAACATTAGATTTCCTCA